>NW_016814854.1:1075219-1102674 GCF_001698545.2 Rhinopithecus bieti | reverse complement strand
AACCCCACCTCTAAAAAAAAAAAAAAAAAAAAAAAAAAAAAAAAAAAAAAAAAAAACTAGCCGGGCGAGGTGGCGGCGTCTGTAGTCCCAGCTACTCAGGAGGGAGGCTGAGGCAGGAGAATGGCGGGAACCCGGGAGGCGGAGCTTGCAGCGAGCTGAGATCGCGCCACTGCACTCCAGCCTGGGCGACAGAGCGAGACTCCGACTCAACAACAACAAAAAAGTATACCACCATTACAAAAAAGGGGACAAGGCAACATAAGCATAACCGACAAACACACATTTTCAGGAGTGTCATCTAATCGAGTTTGCACAACTAGGGACCATTTCAGGGATACCAATGCTTTCACTTAACATTTAAAGATGTGTAGGAGTGAGTAACGTGGCATCCCAAGTTAAGCAAATAAAATGTGAAAACCACATAATAAAAGGTGGGAAAGAACTGGCTGGGAAGTTTAGACATGGTGAAAAACTGTGGGTTCAGACTGAGACATTTTTAGTTTTTGAGATACATATGAAGCATGACATGAAAATGAGTTTGGATATGTGGCTTCCAGGCTTCGAATAAACCTTTGACCTATAGATATGGATTTGAGAGTCACTGACTAGAAGACAGTAGTTGAAACCATGCGTATGAATGAGATTGCCCAGAGGAAGAACCCATTGAATAGGTTGAACAAATGCAACATTGGCAATCCTCAGTATTTAAAAGGCAAGAGAAAGAGGAGTCTACAAAAAAAAAACTAAGTAAAGGTGTTCAGAATATATTATAAGAGAAATATCTGATGAAATAGTATGAGTGACAGGAAAGAAAAGAGAGACTGTCAAGAAAGTAAAAAAATAAAGTGGTCAATAGGGCCAAATACTGAAAAGGAGTAAATTAAAATAATAACTAAATATTCTCCATTAAATTTGTCAACATGAAGATCATTGGGGAGTTTTTGAAAGCAATTGAGGTAGAAAATGTATATACTTGTGGGCAAATACTTGAGCAGAAGGGATTAAATTGTGATAAGATTTTCAAGTTACACGAATCTAGGAATCTCTTAAAGAGGATAGCAAAACTATGTAACATTAAGCAGCACACTAGAAAAAAGAAAGCATAGCTAGAAATGTAAATGTGAGCTATTTACAGTTAATGTTTTTAATGCTTCAAATTTGTGTATGTATAGAAATGTTTTCCAAACCTGAATTTTGTTTATGGAGAAGTTGAGAGGAAGAGTGACACCTACCCCAGCTTTAAAAAATTCTAGTCTCGGGCCAGGCGCGATGGCTCACGCCTGTAAATCCCAGCACTTTGGGAGGCCGAGGCGGGTGGATCACAAGGTCAGGAAATCGAGACCATCCTGGCTAACACGGTGAAACCCTGTCTCCACTAAAAATACAAAAAATTAGCCGGGAGTGGTGGCGGCGCCTGTGGTCCCAGCTACTGGGGAGGCTGAGGCAGGAGAATGGTGGGAACCCGGGAGGCGGAGCTTGCAGTGAGCCGAGATCACCCCACTCACTCCAGCCTGGGCGACGGAGCAAGACTCAGTCTCAAAAATAAATAAATAAATAAAATAAAAAATAAAAAACTCCAGTCTCATTTTAAAGTCATAGGTATCACAGAATATAAGTAATGCAAATAAAATTAATTTTAAATAAATGTAGTTTTAAAGTTTGATTATCAAACTATAAAACCTATATGCATATATATTAAATATTGCAAACATTATTTTAGCATTCCTGAAGAAGCTGAAATTAAGTTTAATAAGCAAGATAAGACACAGCAAATCTTCAAATATGACAACCAGCATTTTGAAATCATATCTTAAGTCAATCAAACAAACCATCAAGCTCTAACTGTGAATATCACATTTATTTTCTAGTTTAGTTTGAATATCTCAGAATTAGATACGAAATATTTTCATAGAATGTTGTTATCCAGAACTGTCATTGGCATGAATCTAATTCGATTTCTTATGTGGTGATTAAGCAATTGTAGCAGAAACCTAACTATTGTACAAGAGAATGTCCCTTTGAAGACAAAGATGAATTGTATTCTCAGATCCATTTTTGGAGTTACAGAATAGTGTCAAATTATTTCCTAGAACAAATTCAAGCATCAATAATTATATGAATAACTCAATTAAAATGTGCTCGGAAGACACAATAATTAAAAAATTATATACTTATGAGCCTTAATTCCTAAGACAATAGCTATCTAGATCATTGTGATGATCAAATAATTACCAAGCCTTTATTAGCAAATATAATCTGTCACCAGTGTATAATAATCATGGCCAGAGACATACACGGAAAAATCTAGTAAGAGTTTTCATAAGTCACAATCCTGTTATTATTTTAACTGGATACACCATTCAATATGTCCTTTTTCTCACATATTAAAAAATGTGTACATTAAACATCTTTCTCCCATCCTATAATTTTTGGCCAGATTGCTTTCTTTCCTTTTCCCATAACATAATACCTCTTTCCAGAAATGTTTTAAAAAGTGATTAATAGTAATAAAATTGATAATGCTACTATATATTTGCACATTCTAAGTATTCAAATATTACTCATCTATAAAAGTTATATTTCAGCTCATCTTCCTAACAGAATGCCATTGTTTTTCTATTCTCTTCACATGAGTTGGTTGAGATATTTATGCACACTTGTTAATTCTAAATGTAGTCAAAATTTTCTCTAAGATAATAACATTTAAAAGTGGAAATTGTATTCATCAGTTCTCACCCTGCGATGAAGAAATATCCGAGACTGGGTGATTTATAAGGGAAAGAGGTTTAATTGACTCACAGTTCCACAGGGCTGGGGAAGTCTCAGGAAACGTACAATCATGGCAGAAGGAGAAGCAAATACATCCTTCTCCACCTGGCAGCAGGAAGAAGTGCCAAACAAAGAGAGAAAAGCCCCTTATAAAACCATCAGATCTTGTGCAAACTCACTCACTATCACGAGAACGGCAGCATGGGGGTAACCACCCCTGTGATCAGTTACCTCCCACCAGGTCCCTTCCACGACATGTGGGGATTGTGTGAACTGCGATTCAAGATGAGATTTGGGTGGGAACAAAGCCAAACCATATCAGAAGTAACACATTTCACTCTCTGCTTTTTGCTAAGTTAGCCCTGCTTTGTTTTACATATAAAACACCATCACCAGTCTCTGAAGTTCTTAATGTTTAACTGCCTGTAAAAATGAGAAATTAATCCTGTTCTGCCTGCTTTGGGGAGTTGTGAGAATCAAATTCATTGATGTGAATGTCCTTTGAAAAGAAACATCATTCTAAAAATACGAGATACATGTGTAAACTTTATCGTTTTAGGAATAAAGCCCACAGGTTGATGGGACCTAGTATGTGTTACACATTTCACTTACTGAGAGGGCCAATTCTTGGTCCTCGTTGTTTCCCAAAAAGCTGCCTCAACATTTGATTTAAATAAGTACCATTTTCTTATCACTTCCTTGCTTATTCTTTTTCCAAACTCTTGTGTGGGAAGGTAAGGCCACCCATGTGATCAGAGTCTATTAGAAGAGGGCAAAAGATGGTGGAGGGGAGCACACATCTGGGAAAAAAGTCAAGGCAGTTAAACCACTAACCTATGAAAGTCACAATCAAGTCAGCTGAAGTGTCACTTTTAGATGCTGCATTATTTGGGGAAGCATGAAAGCAAGAGGTCACTTTTCCCTGAACCAAAACCGCTGAGTTTTGCACAGTTCTAACTCAAAATGCTGAGGCAGTAAATGTTATTAAAAATGCTTTTCTAAAAGTCAATGCAGTCTTATTTTGAAAATGAATATTTATTTTATGGAATGAAATAGAACTTAATATGACATGAAAGTAGTTTGTTGCTTAATATGTTTTTTAAAAGTGTACTGCAGAAAAATGTCCAGCACATTTGAGCCAACAGAAACATGATTACGGAAAGTCCCTTCTTACTACATTTAAACCTTTTTGTTAGATATGAATTGTGGTAAGATATTATGTATTATACTAAAAGTAAAATAAAATCTAGTGGAATCTCTTGTTACCATAGGGTTTAAATTCATCCCAGAGTCAATCAATTGAGATTATTTAGTAACAAGGCCAATGAAAGCAGTCCCAATTTGGAGTAGTTTAAGGCATTGTTACCGCCTCGTGGGCTAATACACTTTATACGGACAGACCTTAGGCCAGTCAGAAGGCTTGGATTTAAATATAGGTTTACTTTCCTATTGAAAAAGTCATGTCACCAAAGTCACAAACTATATCTGATTTAAATCACTTCAGAGTGCATTTGACTTCACGTAACAGAATAGACAAATAATAATAGTTTAAACAAACAGGTATTTATTTTCTTATGTTATTGGAAAGAGGGTGTTGTTGGAAATAGGTTGTTGAGCTATCTCGGAAATGTTATGAAAGGCCCAGGTTAGGTTGGTCACAGTGGCTCACACCTGTAATCCCAGCACTTTGGCCAAGGAAGGCAGATCACTTGAGGCCAGGAGTTCAAGACCAGCGTGGCCAACAGGGCAAAACCCTGTCTCTACTAAAAATAGAAAAAGTAGCCAGGAATGGTGGTGTGTACCTGTAATCCCAGCTACTTGGGAGGCTGAGGCATGAGAATTACTTGGACCCATGAGGCAGAGGTTGTAGTGAGCAGAGACTGATCCACTGCACTCCAGCCTGGGCAACAGAGCAAGAGTCTGCGTTAAAAAAAAAAAAAAAAAAAAAAAAAAAGATAAAAAGGCTCAGGTTTTTTCTGTCTTTCTGCTTCCCATCCTTATTATTTGACTTTTTATCCATAGTGGCAAAGATGGCTTTTATATCTCAAAGCATCATGGCTTCAAAGGACACAAGGGAAGGAGAAGGGAGGCAAAATGTTTTCTCATTTTGAAGTTCTGTGCTTTCATTTGAAAAGGAAAGTTCTTCCTAGCAGATATTTGCTTAGGTATTGTTAGCAATACCTAATATAATAATATAATTACTAATATAACTCAGTTATATTATTAATCCCAAGCAGAGGGTAATGAGAGTACCAGGACTGGTTTAGATCAATTATAATTCATAACTCTGTGGCTAAAATAAGACCTGACCATGAGTTCAAGAGATTTTCAACTGAAGACATATCAGATCCCTGTTAGCAGAAAGATGGTAGAGCAGAGCTGTAGGTAAGTACAATTCATTCTCTCCACAGTAACTTCTGTGGTAAAACTACGCTATGCATCTTGTTTCCCTCCCAGTTTAGATCCACCGTTCTTGCATAATTGTTTGCAGTGTCACCCAGGATAAGCTCAATGAATGCAGGAGGGTGGAAAAACTAAGAGGCTGGTGGGGCCTTGCCTTGCTTCTTAAGGCATCAATTCAGAAACTGCACTCTCACATTGGCTCATATTCTGTTGGTCATAAGGCCAAGGCCAGAGCTTGTGGGATAGGGACAAGTACTCCACATCTAGTTGTACAATCTATAAAGTCAAGTGGCAAATTGTACAGAAAGTCCTAGTGGAACAGAAGAAAATTGCAAATTCAGAGGTTGGATTCGTTTCCCCTCCAATACAAACCTAAAAGCCAGTGTGGGTACTTGAGTGGTCAGGGTAATATTCTACTGTGAAGGTTTGCTATTTAAATTTTAGGAAGTGAGGTCAAGTAGTGAATGAGCTGAGTGGTACACTTCCAAAATATAAGATGAATAAATGAAGTCGGTATTTCGCTGAATAATTGGATGTCTAAACAGCATTTATAAAAACTATAAATGATTATTGCAAATTATTGACCTCCAGGATAAAACTATATGATTTTTTTTAAACACGTAATCTCGTTATTGTATTTTAATCAATAAAATAATGTATAAACCAAAGAAAGAAGTAAATGCATGACAATTTATTTTTAACTAGATTATTTGTTTTACTATCTCGTTTACCTTACTTTTTCATCTTTAGAGTGATTACTTTAGGCTATAAGAGACCTTTGGAAAGAGAGGATCTTTTGAACTAAATGAAAGTGATTCCTCCCACACTGTGTGCCCCATCTTTGAAAAACAATGGAGAAAGGAAGTTTTAAGGAATCAAGAGAGGCAAAAAGAAAAGGTAATTAATTACGAAGTTCTATTAAATCCTGAAGTAATTACTACCCGAAAACTAGATAAAGCTTTTTTCAAGTGTGAGATACTATTATTAATATCAAAATTCCTAAAAGGTGAAATGACGATCTACTTTATAAGCATAATTCATTGCTATTGCAGTCCACTTCTGTCTTCAAACTACTCGACATTGCTTCTCTTTAATGTTCAGGAGCACATGTGTTGATATGCATGCATATATCTTTGGCTCCTTACCAGTGGTGACAAAGATAGCTTCTGTGTCTCAGAGCATCATGTCTATTGGTCAAAGCAAATTATATGGTGGCCAAAATTAAAGTTTATGGGAGCAGGGGCAGACACTCTATCTCTAGCAATATATATGCATATGCATATATATTATTTTCAGACTCCTCCAAAAGAAAATATAATTTGGAGATAAAAACTGTATTTATATTAATTAAGTAGTTTCAAAACTCACAAAAATAATAAAATGCAACTATTGCACTTATACTTTTATGCCATGTGGTATGAGTAACACCACCTACCATCTCAATGATGTGGGTCATAATTTCAACTTTAACTGATTTATTCCTTTCTTATTAACTTATTGTCTTCAGAGCACATTGTTAATTATATAATCAGTCTAGATATATTTCATTTTATTAATATTAGTTGTGTCCAATTTTCTCATTGTTTCTATTTTCTTTAATTATGTAGGCATCTTTTTATAAAGAGGCACATACCAAGAAACCATCTCTACTCTATGCATTGTGGAACACCTTTAAGTCTGTCCTGATTCAAGTTGCCTTATTCAAAGTGTTTGCTGATATTCTGTCCTTCACTAGCCCACTCATAATGAAGTAAGTTAAAGTCTGGTGGGTTTTTTTCTCCCTCCTCACAGATAAATGATAAGTAAGTATTCAATATAAAAGTTCTAATACAAAAGAGTAGAGAAGGTTCTTATTGCAAATATTATTAGGATGTGGACATGCTATTAGGGTTATCTATAATATAAATGGGAATTAGGATAATATAGTCAATATCTAATAAAGTCAACCATGTACTAAGCACTGTTCTAAAATCTTTTATTAATCTTATTAAGCAAGGGTTCTCCAGAGAAACAGAACCAATAGGATATATAAACCCAATGAGAGGGGATTTATTAGGGGAACTGGATTTTGCAATTATGGGGGCCAAGAAGTCCCATAGTCTTCCATTTGCAAGCTAGAGACTCAGGAAGGACAGTGGTGTAATTCAGTCTTAGTCCAAAGGCCAGATAACCTTGAGTTCTGGTGTCCCTGGGCAGGAGAGGGTGAATATTTCTGCTCCAGGAAAGAGAGCTAATTCACTGTCTCTTTACCTTCTTGTTCTATATAGGCCCTCAATAAATTGGATGAGGCACTATGCTCTGGGATCTTCTTTATTCAGTCTATTGATTCAAATGCTAATCTCTTCCAGAAACAGCCTCACAGACACACCCAGACATCTGGTAGATGGTAAAACGTTATTTAAATGTTATTAAACAGAAATAATGTTTTACCATTTCTTCACCAGTCAAGTTGACACGTAAAATTAACCATCACATTGGTAATCTCATTTAATCTTTGCCACACTCCTGCGACATAGAAAGTATTATTACATTCATTATTACAATGGCAGAAACAGACAGAAAGATTGGAGTAATTTGTCCAAGTCTGCACTGCTAGAAAGTGCCAGAGTCATAATTGAAATCTAGGAAGTCTTGCTTGAATGTATGCTTAGAAAAGGAAATGATACATATTTTCACTACATTACTTAGTTGTGGCCTTTTGAGAGTTGAGCTTTAACAGTCATGGCAATTACACACACACACACATACACACACACACACAATTACTATGCATAACATATATAAACATATATTATTACTACCTAACATAGGTATATTTCTGTGTATCTCTGTATCTAGATATAGATACAGTAAAAAGACTTGAAGCATTTCTATAATATCTATCTGCAATGGTTTACAGGTAGACAATGAAATTGAGCTTTTGACTGTGCCACCTTTTTCAAGGAAATCTTGACTTACACCTAGCTGTCATATGAAGGAAACACAAAGAAACATATATTTTATTAAATGGCGATTATATTTTTAGCATTGAAAATTGTTAGAGTTTTTAATAATCACTTAATTCACGAAAATATCATTAATCCTGCATTACCTACACCCCAGATGACATTCAGGAATATATTCATTCAATATTTATCGAGCACCTATGCATGGCAAAACTGTTCTAGGTCGACTGTGGGGACAGAACAAAAATCAAAACAAAGAACCTGTTCTGATGACATTTAGAGGGGAGAGATGAAAGTCAAACAAATGAATACACATAAATGATATCATCAGTGCTTAGGAACGAAGTAGGGTAAGGGAATGCCAGTTTGAGGAGTTAGAAGTTACTGCTTTATGTAAGGTAATTATGAAAGACATTAGTGATAAGGTGACATTTGGTCAAAGTCTTGAAGGAAGCTGGGAAAGAGGCCAAGAAAATATTGTGATTAAAGGTATCAGGAAGGGCAAAAGTCATGAAGACGCTCATGCCTGGTATCTCTGAGGGACTGCAAGGAGGCAAAGTGAGGTTGGAGCAGAGAGCTGGAAAGATAAGGTTGGGGTGAGAAAGGTGCAGAGATGAAAAGATTTTGAAGGACCTTATGAAATATGATGGGAATATTGACTTTTAGTCCACATTAGCAGGGAAGCATTTGGAAGATTTTGAGCAAAAAATCAAAGATCTGATTAGACTTAAGTCTTATAGAAATGACTCTGGCTGCTATGTGGAGAATAAAATCAAGAATTGCAAGAGTGGAAGAAGAAACACCAGTTAGAAGTTTGTTTGTGATAATCCAAGCAAAAGTCAATGGTGGCTTCAGCTAGGTAGCAGTAATAAAAGTGATAAGAAGTGGTCAGACTCTGGTGTTTAAAAGGTAGAGTTAACAGAATATACTGATGGATTGAATGTAGGTTGAGAGAGGAAGCGAGAAGTAAAGGAAGCCTTCAAAAAATTATTTTTAATCATAAGGTAAACGAGTCAGCATATCCTGAGATATAGAAAATGAAAAGACTAGAGAAGGGAATGGGGTTTGCTTCTGGACTTGTTAACCTTGAAAGCCCTATTAGCTATTGTGCAAGAAAGAATTAATATAGCGGGCCTGCCTATGGACTTTGGAAAGCCTGCTTACAGGAGTGGTCTTTGGCTGGCAACTGGAACTTACATTTCAGGAGGGTACCCACTACCCTAACTGATAAGAATGGTTCAATAGCTCCAAGTTGTTTATACAACCAATATGGTTCATGGTGAATATCTGTTTTCCTTCTGGGAGTCTGGAATTTTGGTGTGTGTTAAGAAAAGGGTGTCCACTCGACCAGCCGCCAATAAAAACCCCGGATGCTGAATTTCTAACAAGCTTGCCTTGTAGACATTTCACATGTATTGCCATAGCTAGTTGCTGAGAGAATTAAGCATGCTCTGTGTGACGCTACAGGGAAAGGACTTTTGGAGCTTGTGCCCATTTCCTTCCAGACTTCACCCCATATATCTTTTCTTTTTTGCTGATTTTGTTTTGTATGCTTTCACTATAATAAATATAGCCATGAGGATAACTATGTGCCAAGTCCTGTAAGTTATTAAAATAAATAATTGAGCTGGAGAATTGTCATGGGGATCCCTGACATGGGACCATCTAGATTAAAAGGTTGAGTAGGCCTGGTGCGGTGGCTCACACCCGCAATCCCAGCACTTTGGGAGGCCAAGGCGGGCGGATCACGAGGTCAAGAGATCAAGACCATCTTGGCCAACATGATGAAACCCTGTCCCTATTAAAAATACAAAACATTAGCTGGACATGGTGGCGTGTGCCTGTAGTCCCAGCCACTTGGGAGGCTGAGGCAGGACAATCGCTTGAACCCAGGAGGCGGAGGTTGCAGTGAGTCAAGATCGCGTCACTGCACTCCAGCCTGGCAACAGAGCAAGACTCTGTCTAAAAAAAAAACAAAAAAGTTGAGTAACCAGTTGTCTATATGCACCTGGTGTTAGGAAAGATATAGGCTGGAGTGACAAACTGGAATTCTTCTAAATTGGACTGGGTATGTCAAGCTGGATGAAATCATCTTAACATATGTGAAGAAAAGTAAAGATGTCCTCAAAAAACAAAAAACAAAACAAAACAAAAAACTATTAACTACTCCAAAGTGTAGAGTTGGTGAAGATGAGGAAATTTATCAAAGGATATTGAGGAGCAGTGGCTAGCACAAACACATAAAAATAAAAACAAGAGAGAATGGAACCAGGGAATCCAAGCAAGGTATATATTGCTGTCAGAAAACTGTTCCTGACATTTTTCACCCCAAATTCTTTGTTGGCTCCCTTGTCTGTAGAAGTATGAGCCAAATGTTTCCTGGATTAACTGCCCCCTCCCCACAAAATGACAGATCTCTCCCTCCCTTTACCTCTGCCCCTCACCTCAGCATATCCCAAGAGTCACCATAGCACTATCTTATGTGTGACCAGAAATCTTTCTATCAGAGGATTGGCCAGCATCTTCCTCTCTTGCCCTGTTCTGCTTATCCAATGCTGCAAAACTAATCACACCACAATTTCGTGGCATTAAACAATGATGTTATTATGTTCGTGATTTTGGTGGTCAAAACTTCAGGCAGAGACTGCTTTTCTCTGCTCCACCATGATTGCGACCTTGGCTGAGTGGCTGAGAGGAGTAGCGAGGGATTTTCAGTCATACTCTGATTCTCCTTTGCCAATGACTACTGCTCAAGAGACTTATGAGAGAATCTCACCATGCCATGGTCTTTCCTAAAATAGCAGTAGGTCATAGCAATTCAGTGTGTCTCTGTTCCCTAAAAGTTGTATCTGAATTACCAAAGAATGTCTGTGGAGTAGGGAACAGTCTCCTTTACTTTGTGAGACACTTTTGCATCACACTGGTTTGATCAAACCTGCAAAACAAGAGTTTTAATATTGCATTGCAGTGAGTCACACCTTTCTCCCGGCGTAGGTGATGAAAGAGGCAAACTGTCCTGCATTATTCAATCATTGTGTCCTTAGCTCTTAGCACGAAGTCTGGCATAAAGAACTGAAATAAATTCCCTGAAAAAAATACGGAATAAAAGGGAATTAACCCAAAGTTACAATTTTCCAAAGTACCCTTATTCTGCAGCAGCTGAAAAACCTTAAATTTAAAAACCTTAAAATTTCAATTGTTAAATAAGTAACAATTGAGTGATCAGAAAGAATTGCAGAGCTTGTATGATCATAATTTGGCCATAGAAGAACTAATTTTATGAGCTAATTTTGAGACTACATATATACATGTGTAGTTTCATATATATATACACACACACATATATATGCGTAGAATACATGTATTTTGAGACTGCATATGCATATATGTACATATGTATATATGTAGTCCCAAAATATATATTTTTTTATATGAAAAAGTTGCTGGAAAGGACTATCTTTAAGGATGAGAGCACACTGTCATATTATGACTCATATGTGTAAAATAAAGCACATAAAAGGAATATTTTTATTAATTTATTAGTAAAATTATACTTTCATTATTTACAAGATATATTTCTTATTGATTGCTGTGTTGGCTCTCTTCCTCCCTTTTTGGATTTTATTTTAATATCAAACAAAAACCAAGTATTTGTATCTAATATCATGAATGTTGTTTCATGGTCTTTATCAAGCCTTGAGCGTAGATTGTTTTTAATATTTCTCAGTTAATGTGTGTAGAACCACTACAATGCCTGATGTTAGTCATTTAGTTGTTCTGTCTTTATGAAAAAGGAAAAAGTATAATCGGTAGATATACGCCCAATAAGAATAGTGCTACTCTTTCAGGAAATGTAATTCCTAGAACAAAGAAGGGATTTAGCAAGTTGCTTTCGTAAAAAGTAGGTGTCCCAATGGATGACATCAATTAAGAAATACAGAACTTTCTGCTGTTATTATGTATATGTGGGGTGTGGGGTAATTTAATAGTTTCATTGAGAATATGTAATGCTCCAAATAATTGTTGATACCTAGAGGTTTTACTATTAGAGACACTTGTATATACTTTATTCTAAAGTCTTATTTTAATAAAGTTAATATTTTTAAGCACTTGGTTGATAAACCAATTTGAACAAGACAAATTACTTTTAATTTTTTACACAGTAGCTGTCCAAATTGTCAACAAACAGATCAAAGCCTAGAAATTTATGCTTTACTTACTACTTAAAAATTTAAACTTTTGGCGGGGTGCGGTAGCTCACACCTGTAATCCCAGCACTTTGGGAGCCCAAGGTGGGTGGATCACTTGAGGTCAGGAGTTCAAGACTAGCCTAGGCAACATGGCAAAACCCTGCTTCTACTAAAAATACAAAAATTAGCCAGGTATGGGGGCGCACATCTATAATCCCAGTTACACGGGAAGCTGATGCAAGAGGATTCCTTGAGCCTGGGAGGCAGAGGTTATAGTGAGCCAAGACCCCGTCACTGCACTCCAGCCTGGGTGACAGGTGTGAAACCCTGTCTCAAATAAATAAATAAATAAATAAATAAATAAAACTTTTATAAAGAATGAGTTTTTAAATATAATATTTTTTTGAGAAAAGGGTAGATATAGTCAAACCTAATTGCATATGGTTTGATTTTAGTTCTACTAACTTATGGATTCACTCAAAATGGCACATTACAATGATATAGGCCATTTTTGCATCTCCAGAGTTTACAGTGAAAAAGGTCCACTTATCAAACCTCTAATACTATACCTTTACATATGAAATAGAAAGGATTACTAAATAAAACCCAAAATAGTAAGCCTGCAAAATAAATGGCATGTTAACTTGTTATGTCACAGTATATGCCCAAATTGTTTTCACCATGTTGCATAGGCTATGTGGTCTTTTAAATTAAATATTATTTTCAGTTACATTGATGCAATTTAAAATCATGCTTAAAATATTACCACTGAACATCAGGCACTCTGAGTTTTAGACAATGGTTATAGTTGAGGGACTATCAGCCAAGATAATTGTAATTAGAACCACCCCACTATTTTCTGCACCCCAGGATTGGCTCTAATCATCCTGATCATGCTGTCACAAACTTAAGAGGAAATAAGGAAAAGTAGAGAAAAAAGAAATTGGTTATGGATAAAAGTGAAAATAAAACATAAGATATAAATCAAGTTTTTTATTTTTTTTAAAAAAGCAGCACCTGTGTACCATACTGAAAGATCTCTTCCTTACGTTCTGGTTGTCATGTTTCCCTGTATTTGATAAAACACACAATTTTGAGAAAAAAATAGTTTTACATGTATCTACGTCTCGACTTTTCTGATGAAGTGATACCAGAAAAGTTAATTATATGATGGGCCTGCCATGTCAAAACCAGAAAATAACCTCGTACTCACAAGTCAGTGGAAGGGATTCCTGATTTTAATTAAAAAAAAAAAAAAAAAGTGGGGGACGTGGGGGACAAATACCAAATTAAGCAAGTAGAGAAAAAGAACAGGTAGGAGTGTGTGTGTGTGTGTGTGTGTGTGTGTGTAACATTTTGACAGTGCTAAACTCTCATAAGCATTTAACTACTTCAGATGTTTCACATTTCTTACCCTTTCTCAATTTTTATGACATTCAGGCAAATGATCATTTTCTGTGAACACAGCTCAGATTTTGGCTGGAATGGCTACGGCTATGCAATGGCACTTTTTGTTGTAGTCTTTCTGCAAACTCTGATTCTTCAGCAATATCAACGTTTTAACATGCTCACCTCAGCAAAAGTTAAAACAGCTGTAAATGGACTGATCTACAAAAAGGTAAAAATTCCAAGGAATTCCCATTTCTAGAGGGACTACTCCCTTATGTGCTTTAAAATAAGGGGACTAGAAAATAGGGGAATATATCAAAATGCCTTAGGAAATCCTTTGTATATACCTTTGTTTTGCTTTAAAAGAACTTTGGCTCATGGATATTGGTTGCATTAATTTCTCTTTAGTGCATGCTCTCTCCTCTCTCCCTCTCTCTCTCTGGTCTTTACAAATTCTAGTCAGCCCTAATCCATTAAATTAAATGATAATCTTTGTTAACTCTTATGCCACCTAACTGCTACTCACAAAGTGAATGGAATTGAATATTTTCATGGTTTTCTGTATGTATGCATCAATAAAAGCTCTCCTTTTCACAATATTATTTTTAATCTTCATATTACCTTTTAATTTCTTCTCTGTGAACTTCATTTTTGGGCAATAAAGTCATTCATTTTTATACAGTCATTCTCCATTGCTCTTTTATTCTAAGTCCTGCCTCCCAAACTTGGCTGATCTTTATTCCTGGCATAACCCTAAAGTTTAATTAGTCCTTTTTTGAAAATACCATTTTAAACACTGCCTCTTTGTCATGGAGGGTATTTTATTTATAACATAATTATAAACAGTTAAAGAGCTTCCTCCTTCCCCTAGTTATCAAATAGTTATCCAAGCAATAAGTGTACTTTGTTCCTGCTTTGCACTCTGATACAAATTGTAGGTTCATCAGCATTTGGAATAGAAATTTATTTACCTGTTGTATCTTTATCATATAAGACAATTACTTTTATACTTTATTAAAGTTAGATTACTGAATGAATAAATGAATGAATGCGTGAATGAACAAGTGAGCCCCTGCTTTCCAAATATATTGAGGGAAGTGTTAGCATAAATAACAAACGTGGAACTAAATGCAGATTTTATAAGAGATCAGATGAATAGGAAATCTAAAAGGGTTGTACACATCTAAGGAAGTTTTCACACAGAAAGTCTTGAAAAGGTCTTTGAGAGAGCTATTGACTTCGTGTAAGGGGAAGGAAGTATTATAATTTGGGCTGAACTGGACATGAAGCATTATAGGCCATTTTGCTCTGTTGGGCCACAATGGGGGCATGAAGTGGTTTCATGGAACTTGGAAAGTCAAGTACAAATTGAGCAGTAAATGGTAACTGAACTTGCAGCAGAGTTTAGCTCTGTAGAACTCAGTCCAAATACAGGATTAGAGGGGCTGTCCCGGTCCTAATTCTAGAGACAGTATGCGCTGCCTCCAATATGGAATAAAGATACAGAAGGATCTAGAAACTGGTTTGAATGCTAACACTTGTTTTGGTATATAGTGCATATGGAACAGGATTTTATTCCATGATTAGTGCAGTGGAGGTTAGACATAAGATGTAAGTGGATTTACAAGCATAAAAGACTAAACTGCCAAGAAAGAGTGAATTTAGAAGCACAAAATGTGGAGCACAGATAACTTTTAGAGCAATAATCCACTCTATGTGATAGTATAATGGTGGATGTATGTCATTATACATTTGTACAAACCCACAGAATGTACAACACCAAGAGTGAACCCTAATGCAAACTACAGACTTCGGGTGATAATGATGTGTCAATGTATGTTCATCAGCTGGAACAAATGTACCACTCTGTGGAGGATAATGGGGGAGGCCATGCACATGCAGGGTAAGGAGTATATGGGATTTCTCTGTACCTTTCAGTTTTGCTGTGAACCTAAAACTGCTCTAAATAAAAGCAGTCCTTTGTAGGGGCAGAAAGGTGTAATACCTCTTTTCACCCACCATAAGAGTTGCAGTGGGACACTCCTATAGCAAAAGACAGATTGAAAAGAGAAAAATAAAACAAGTTAATTTAATTAAATTTTACATCTTCAGAAGTAAGACCTAGCGATCCAGGGAAAACTGTCTATTCTTATGCTTAGGTTCTACAAAGAATAGACAGCAGTGTAGAAATGTGATCAGACAAAAGGGTATGATCTGATAGTAATGGACTGAGAGGAGAAACCCAGCATGACCTTTCCACTCAGATTCTTCCTGGCCTCTCTGTATAGTATTCCTTTCCCTGCGTATTGGACAGAAGCCTTCTGGCATGATGGTCTTCAAGAGAGAAGGGAAAAGGTGTTATCTTTCTAAATTAAATGTCTTGTTTGTAGGGAGAGGGGTTCTAGTTCCTGTGACTCACTTTTGGAAAAAGGAAAGAAAGAGGAGGGGGAGACAAAAGGGCTGGAGAGGGTCAGAGAGACTTTGCTTCTGAGGCTTTCCCAGTGTTCTTCAGTTCCACGTGCTCAGCATGCCAAGGTGCCATATTTTGGGGTGTCATGTTCTGAGCCCCAACACCTTAAATGTAAAAACAGAACAGACTGAAGTAGAAATTAGAGCAAGCTGTTAGAAATAAAAAGGGAAATAAGGGTCATCGTTGCGTCTATTGCAAAGTGGGAATAGTGACTACAGGGGCTAGACCTTGCATAATTCCTTAGAGATTGTTTAAGATTAATTTGGGCTGAGCTGGACATGAAGCATTACAGGCCATTTTGCTCTGTTGGGCCACAATGGGGACATGAAGTGGTTTTATGGATCTTGGAAAGTCAAGTACAAATTGAGCAGTAAGTGGTAACTGAACTTGCAGCAGAGTTTAGTTCTGTAGAACTAGGTCAAAATACAGGATTAGAGGGGCTGTCTGGTCCTAATTCTTGAGGCAGTATGCGCTGCCTTCAATATGGAATAAAGATACAGAAGGATCTAGAAACTGGTTTGAATGCTAACACTTGTTTTGGTATATAGTGCATATGGAACAGGATTTCATTCCATGATTAGAGCATTGGAGGGAGAGCAAAAGGCAAAGTGCCACTTTTAAACCATCCGATCTCATGAGAACTCACTCATTATCATGAGAACAGCATACGGGAAACTGCCTCCATGATCCAATCACCTCTCACCAGGTCCCTCCCTCACCACACAGGGATTATAATTCCATATGAAATTTGGGTGGGGACGCAGAGCCAAAGTATATCATGGGTGAAGGTATCAGGATGTGCTTTGTTCCTTGTCCATCCACAATTACTAGTGTAAGTTTGGAATAAAGTTCAGGGAATATCATTTTTAGGTTTGCAAGAAGGAACATGGGCCTCCTTCCACTTGATGACTTCAAGATTCTGTGATCTCAAAACTCCGATTCTGTTACCCCTTAGTTCACAGGTGCAAGTTGCATGGAAATTCTTGGAGACTAAAAACAAAACATGATTCCAAAGAAATCATTACATCAAAAAGATACCTTCACTTGTAGGTTGATCATAGTTCTATTCACAACAGCAAGGATATGGAATCAACCTCAGTGTCCATCAACAGATGATCAGATAAATAAAATGTGCTGTATGTGTGTACACACACACACACATACACACACACACCAAGGAATACTCTCAGTCATAAAAAAGGAATGAAATCATGTCACACTTGCTGGATCATGGATAGAATTGGAGGCCATTATCTTAAGTGAAATAATTCAGAAACAGAAAGTCAAATACCACATGTTCTCACTTATAAGTGGAAACTAAATAATGTGTACACATGGACATACAGAGTGAAATAATAGCTATTGGAGACTAGGATGGCTTGGTGGGTGGGTGGGGGTAAGGGATGAGAGATTATTTAATTGGGACAGTGTGCACTATTTGAGTGATGGCTACATTGAAAGCCCAGGTGACACCATGAACCAATATAGCCATGTAACAAAACTGCATTTGTACCCCCTAAATCTATAAAATAAAAAACAAGAAATTTTAAAAAAGAAACAACAATTAGATCTGGGTTTAATATGGGCAGTCTGGGGCATTCCTCCATTAAGCATTGTCCAATAGAGTTTTGTGATTTTAAAAAATGTTCTGTACTTGCACTGTATAGTATGGTAGGCACTAATCACATATGGCTGCTGAGCTCGTGAAATGTAACTAGTGCAACTAAAGAAGTCCATTTTTAATTTTAATTACTTTAAATTTTAATGTAATAACTGCATCTGGCTAGTGGCTACCATACTGGCTAGTATGGTGTCTACACTGTCTCCATTTGTAGTTTAAAGATGTTATCTAACTTTAATTATGGTAATTATAAAATGCAAAAAAAAAAAAAAAAAAAAAAACCTGGTAAACATTTAGTTACATTCTTAAAGTAGAGATACTTAAGTATAGTCAGGAGAAGGAGAGACAGAATCCAAACCCTGTTCTTAGAGTCAGAAAGATAATCCCGGCATATTTATTGGCACAAAAGGGATTGAAGAATGCATTCTTATAAGTGGTACATGGTACCACCTTCAGCTTTACCATTTCTCATACTTCTGGTTGAAGACCATTGGGATGGGAATTTTTGGAGCCCTTGCAGCTCTACATTAAATGATGTGTATTACTTGCAGCTAGGATGGTCAGGAAAAGTTTCATGGTTAATATTGCATGATGTGGGTCATGGAATAATGGAAGGATACATTGCATGGGGTAAAGGCTCTGATGTTGGAATAACATAGAAGAAAAAAGGTACAGAAATGCGTACAAGGCCTGCTCAGACAATGGTGAGTAGATTAATTTGGCTTGAGACAATGTTTCATGTCCAGAATGGTGGGAGAGATAGTAAAGGCAGAAGGCATTGCTTAAAAAAATACTTGAAAACTATATTTTTAAAATGTACCTTAATTCTATAGGAAATTGGAATCCATTTGAGCCATAAGACGGATGATAAGACAAAAGGATTAAAAACAGATGAGACAGAAAAGAAGGAGACCCTTAGAGCTACTGTGATAATTCAAGAAATAAAGAAATGAAGAACTAGAGTCTTGGCATTGAGTCTAGAAAATAACAAATATATAAGAAGAAGAATGTGAAACTGCAAAACAAATTTCATCGTCAGTTTATAAAATGAAATATTAAGGACTGAACTAGTGATAATCAAGACTGTGGGGCTTAGAACTTGTACACATGGACATACAGAGTGAAATAATAGGAAAGTGAAAATTGGGAGTTGGAAGAAAAGATGTATTTGCATCTGCTCTATGACACCTTTTGAGTACTTTCATCTCTAAGTTCCCATGGCCCTTATTGCTGTTTTTACACTTACAGAAAAAACAGTATGTGTGTGTGTGTGTGTGTGTGTGTGGCTTTACAGATAGACTGTAATCACTTTGAGAAATAAAACTGTGTCCTTTTTAAATGGTCCACAATTTCAAGCATAAAACTATTCATCAGTGTTCATTAGATATTCATTGATGCATTTGTGTACTTTGTATTGATAATATTTAGATGGTTTAGCATTATGGGGATACCACCAAATGGAGGAGAGCCTTAATATATCTAGAAGAGATTTTTTCTTTTTGGCAATTAACAAGTTATTGAGGGTTCTCTTTTTTTCTTCAACTTTTAAGTTCCGGAGTGCATGTGCAGGATAGGTTCATGTGAATTTTCTTAGAGCATAATTCAATGAGGGAAATGAATGAAGTTTTTAAAACAGATAAGTCACACAACTTTATGTGTGTGTGTGAGTGTGTGTATTAAGATTTATATGATATGAAAATACTGTAAAAAAACAAATCTAAAACTTGAATAGAAGTTTAAAGTAACAGTTTCTTAGAAAAATTGATTAGGTAACAAATGACCTGGTTAATTTTCATTTTGATTGAAGAGTACTTAGAAGCTTCTAAACTTTGAACATTGTTTTAGATTTCCTTTCTTTTCATCTGAATCACGTTTTTCCTCCTGTAACAGACTAAAGTACTTCCTACCAAACAATTCTAGAAATGTTACACCATCCACTGTAATTGGCCATATTTCAGAACTCTTTCAAGTTGTTTCGTATAACAAAAGGCAGCTTAGATTGTATAATTTAGCAATAAATGGTAACTAAATTGCCCTTACTGGATTGTGAATTTTGGCAGAAAAAAATACTGAAAGAAATTCGAAAAATTGAAAAAATTCCCCTAGTGCTAGAAATGCCATACAAATAACCTTCAATCTTATAATAACTTTCAGTATTTTCTCTAATAGTCTAAAACAATTGAGTTTTTTTCTATTATTGTAAAAAAAAAACTTAACATGAAATGTATTTTCTTAATACATTTTAAACTTAAAATGCGTTTATTGTTAACTATAGGTGCAATATATTACAGTAGATCTCTAGAGCTTATTCATCTTGGTTAACTACAACTTTGTACCTGTTGAGTACTAACTTTCCAGTTTTCCCTTGCCCCCACCACCCTTGGAACCACCATTCCAGTCTTTGATTTTATGAAATTGACCATTTTAGATACCTCATATAAGTGAACTCGTCCAGTATTTATTTTTCTATATCTAGCTTATTTCACTTAGCATAACATCTTAAGGTATATCAATATTGTCTCATATTGCAGAATTGTCTTCTTTTTTTTAAGGCTGAATAGTCATTTATCCAAAGAAGACACATAAACGGCTCATGACATATACCTGGCTATATGTTCCTGGCTATATGTTTCACTGTGGGCCCAACCTACCATATTCCAGATGGGCTTTTCCATTTTTTTTTTAAATTTATTGAATAGATAGATTTAGAATGACTCCTGTATCTCATTTTCTCTTGCTATCCCCAAGTCTCAGTCCTGTCTCTCTTTAAATCAATGCAGGGAAGTTTTCATAAAATTTTTGATATATAAATGAAACTTTGTCCAGTTTCCAGTACAAATACAAATCTCTCACTACTTTTACAGTTGTTTATGTATTTCACCGGGAATTTAAAATGGATGAATAATTAGATAAATCAATTTCTATCCTCATCTTTTGTAAGAAGTTACCAATAATTGTGCTTGGGGGTACTGGATTCAGTATACACATATTAAGTAGCACGCACTTGTGGAAAGTGAAAATTGGGAGTTGGAAGAAAAGATGTATTTGCATCTGCTCTATGACACCTTTTGAGTACTTTCATCTCTAAGTTCCCATGGCCCTTATTGCTGTTTTTACACTTACAGAAAAAACAGTATGTGTGTGTGTGTGTGTGTGGCTTTACAGATAGACTGTAATCACTTTGAGAAATAAAACTGTGTCCTTTTAAATGGTCCACAATTTCAAGCATAAAACTATTCATCAGTGTTCATTAGATATTCATTGATGCATTTGTGTACTTTGTATTGATAATATTTAGATGGTTTAGCATTATGGGGATACCACCAAATGGAGGAGAGCCTTAATATATCTAGAAGAGATTTTTTCTTTTTGGCAATCAACAAGTTATTGAGGGTTCTCTTTTTTTCTTCAACTTTTATTTTAAGTTCCGGAGTGCATGTGCAGGATAGGTAAACGTGCTGAATGTGATTTGCTGCACAGATCAACCCGTCACCTAGGTATTAAGCCCAGTGTCCTTTAGCTGTTCTTCCTGATGCTCTCCCTCCCTCTGCCCCCACCCCCATGACAAGTCCCAGTGTGTGTTGTTCCCCCATGTGTCCACGTGTTCTCATCGTTCAGCTCCCACTTATAAGTGAAAACATGTGGTGTTTGGTTTTCTGTTCCTGCATTAGTGTGCTAAGGATAACGGCTTTCAGCACCATCCATGTCCCTGTAAAGGACATGATCTCTTTCCTCTTTATGGCTGCATAGTTTCCATAAATTCTTATTGTTTGGAAACCCAAATGTTACTCTCTGCCAATAAACATTATTCTAAGACTATATACTTTAATCACTAATTATATTTCATCACCTAAAAATCATGTTTCTGCATTTTATAATATCCCAGTACATAAATAACCTTGTACATTTTCCTAATTATATTAGTTGATAGTAAAAGTTACCATTGTTTGACTATAAAGATGCCCCATAATCACAGAACTCTAAAATATTCTGCTTCTCTTTTTATAGGCCCTACTTTTATCAAATGTTTCTCGACAAAAGTTTTCCACTGGGGAAATTATTAACTTGATGTCAGCGGATGCTCAGCAACTCATGGACTTGACAGCAAACCTCAATCTCCTCTGGTCTGCCCCTTTTCAAATCCTAATGGCCATATATCTCCTTTGGCAAGAGCTGGGCCCAGCAGTGTTAGCAGGAGTGGCAGTCCTTGTGTTTGTTATACCAATAAATGCTTTAGCTGCAACTAAAATAAAAAAGTTAAAGGTAAGAAAATGACTGCCTCATGTTACATGTGTCAAACAGGAGCTGAGTTTTTCTGACTTAAGTGAATAATCACCATCTCCTAATCATATAGAGAGAGTTATAAATGGAAGTCATTCAATTTTGTCATTTACTTATTCACTCAACCAGCATTAACCAAGCATGTATCCTATGTCAACCAGTGTTCCAGACACAGGAAGTACAGCAGTGAGGGGAACTGACAAGTCCAGCTCTCATGAGGGGTAGTGGAGGGGACAGACATTAAGCAAGTAAATAAATAGAAAACATTTGTATATGAAGAAGATTTAGTAAAGATACAGTGATGAAGAGACAAAGAATGCCATTTTACATTTAGGATCAGGAAAGTCCTCAGGAAGGGAATGGTATATCAACAGAGTGAAGGAGTAATTCATGTGGACGTCTAAGGAAAGACATGCCGAGCAAAGGGAAGGGTATGCATGCAGCCTGGAGGTAGGGGTATGCTTGGTTGTTTGAAAAGTGAGGTACTGCAGCAAGCAGACAGGAAATGCTTCACTAAATTAATGTTGATATTCTTCCTTTATAATCAGTCATTCATCTTACCATCAATATATGTTTTGACATTCCACCATGTGTTAGCCAGTGTGCACTGTGCTGTACTGTAAGAAATAGAATCCTGCATTGAAGGAAATCACACTGCAATGAGATAGGTGCTTTCACATGTTAAATTAACAGAGGTGGATGTATTGCTTATGAAAACATTTTATAATTTTAAATGGATCAAAGATTAACAATATATATTGACATGGAAATGTGTCAATCATATTTTAAAGCATAAAGTAGATTAAATATATGCATGTATATCATTCATATATGTAGCTATATCATTGATCCATTATTAAAATGTGAATATATCTATACACATGTGTGTGATGGAGAGGTAAATAGATGAAGATATATAGCTATAAATATATTTTCATAAGCATAGAAGTAATCTAGAGATAAAGCATCAGTCTTTAACAAATAGTTACCTGTAAAGTAGAATTAGACAGAAGGAGGGTAGATTTTTACTTATTACTTTAATACCCGCAAGTGACTAAAACGTATATAGAATTTTATATTTTCTTAATTTTCAAGTAAAAGATGACTGATCTTTAAACATAAAACTAGAAAATAGCATATATTTATGAAGTAAACGTACTTAGCATGCTAGAGTTTAGAATAACGGATTTGTTTATAATTATAACAAATACTTTTAACCAGTTTTAAAAATATATTCCGGATTTTAAAACTCCTATTTAAAGGAACATTATTAAGAATGCAAAAATCTTTTTTGAACCTTAGAGTCCTATAACCTTCAAAGAGATTTCAATATTATGTCCGAATACACTAAATAGAAAATATACCTTTAGGCCGGGCACAGTGGCTCACACCTGTAATCCCAGCATTTTGGGAGGCCGAGGTGGTGGATCACCTGAGGTCAGGAGTTCGAGACCAGCCTGACCAACATGGAGAAACCCTGTCTCTACTAAAATACAAGATTAGCCGGGTGTGGTGGCGCATGCCTGTAATCTCAGCTATTCGGTAGGCTGAGGCAGGAGAATCACTTGAACCTGGAAGGTGGAGGTTGCGGTGAGCCAAGATCATGCGATTGCACTCCAGCCTAGGCAACAAGAGCAAAACTCCGTCTCAAAAAAAAAAAAAAAAAAGAAAAAAAAAGAAAATATGTCTTTAAATCACACACATGATATTATTAGTATTAAATCACACACATAATATGATGGATATTAGCTCGTAAATGCATTCTTCATAAGATATACAAATACTTATGACATATAACATAAAGTGCCAATGTTAACGGAGAAGACACTTAAGAAACGATATCCAAACAAGTATAAAATATTATACTTGTTAAATATTTGAATAAAAATACAATTGCATAACATTTATATAAAGAAAAGGAAGTGTATTTGAAAATATACATTTTAATTATTCTAATTCCCAAAGAACAAATAAAATTTATAGAGAGCCTTATTTTTATTCTTGTGACACTTCTGTTATAAGTATGTATATAAACAGTTAAGGGAGTTTTTGGGAATGTGTTCTATCTTAGTAGAATGTGGGTGTTATTATTCAATTTTAAACAAATTATGTTTAAATATATATTATATTTTCTACTTTTCTACTATTCTCCTGTTGACTATGTTCAAGTTACCTATTTATAACTGTCTTCCAACATTGTCAATAGAATAATGTATAAATATTGTAAGATGCTTTTCTCCACTAAATCTTAAATAAAATAGAGAAAATAGAGCATATTTTAAAAATAGCTCTGGACATATCAGTAAAAGTATTACCAATTTTGTCAAATATTCTTTTATTTTCTTTCCATTAAATAGAAAAGCCAAAGACAGAACAAAGATAAACAGATAAAGCTGCTCAAAGAAATCCTACATGGAATTAAGGTAATATGAAAGGGATATGCCTTTGACCTATTTTGAGCATAGTAATACAGAGGAAGTTTGTAGTGTTCTCAATATCTCAGAGTGATGACATAATAATTGTTGGCAGAAAATTTCAGATTTCAGATATTACAGGAATTCTTATCACTAAAATAACATTTAAATGCAAAGTCAAATAAAATGCAGCCATTTTCTTTTTGTTTCTCACACAAGTAAACACAACTATCCTAAAAGTCACAAAATATTATTTTAAGGTACTGTGTTGAAAAGATGAGATGAAGCAGGCAAGAGTGGTAATAACACACCCATCAGTGTAAAGGCAGATTTATATAAGGGAAGTGATGAGGTGTCATTTAGGTTATTTTATGTGGGACACAAATGATCACATAAATGCTATTCTATAAATAGTATGTTGCAAATTATTTTTCTCTAGAAAAGCTGGGATAGTTTAAAAGTGAGAGCAGTCAGTATCCTTGGGATCTGATAACAGGTGTTATAAAGCCTCTCTCTGACAATACTGATAATTGCTACCATTTACTAAATATTTTCCATGCATCAAATGCTGTGCTTATTCCTTTATATGTGTTTCCTCATGGAATTCTTATAAACCTCAAGAAAAAGATTTCCCATTTCTATTTTATTAACTAGGAAACCAAGACACTGCGCAGTTAAGGGTCAGGTTTAAATTTACAGAACCAGTGAGAGTGTATTAGAGTTCTCCACAGAAACAGAATCAATAGATTTCATATAAAGAGATATAGATATACAGAAATATGAAGAGAGATTTAAGAAACTGGCTCATCTGATTGTAGGGGCAGGCAAGTGTAATATCTGTAGAAAAGGTGGGCAAACCGAAAATTCTAGCAGAAGTTAATGCTGCCATCTTGAATCTGAAGGCATTCTGGAGGCAGGATTCCTTCCCCACTGAGGAACCTCAGCGTTTTCTCTTAAGGCTTTCAACTGATTTGATAACGTCAGCTCAAAAAACAGAGGGTCATCTGTCTAACTCAGAGTTTAACTGATTGAAATGCTAACAGCATCTAAGAAATACCTTCACATAAATATCTAGACTCCTGTTTGAAGAAACAACTAGGCCCCATAGCCAGTCAAGCAGTCGCATAAAATTAAGCATCGCAGCTGGGCGCGGTGGTTTAAGCCTGTAATCCCAGCACTAGGGGAGGCCAAGGCCTGCAGATCACCTAAGGTCAGGAATTCGAGACCAGCCTGGCCAACGTGGAGAAACCCCGTCTCTACTAAAAATACGAAAATAGCTGGGCATGGTGGCTCATGCCTGTAATCCCAGCTACTTGGGAGGCTGAGGGAGGAGAATCGCTTGAACTGGGGAGGTGGAGGTTGCCGTGAGCTAAGATCATGCCATTGCACTACAACCTGGGCAACAAGAGCAAAACTCCGTCTCAAAAAAAAAAAAATTAAGCATCACATAGAGCTGGAATTTGAATGTAAGTCAATTCACTCTAAAGTTTAATGCAATAAGCCAGTGTAGGATCCTATTTCCCCACATTTTCTGTCTCAGAAAATAGTTTACAATCTCAAAACGCTAATCAGCTTTCAGAGAATGGCTTGAAGTCCCAAAACATCTGTCGTGGAGAAACTGGAATGGCAGGGAGAAGAGTTTAGCTATAAAGAAAACGGTAATAGACAGAAGTGAGAGTTGGATCAGCAGGAAGAGTGACAGAACTGAGCTAGACGGAAGCTGTCTATGGAGTTCTATGGAGTTCGTGCCTTACAGCTGGGATGTTGACAGAGTCTGGCTCGGAAATAAGTTACTGGGGGTGGTGGGGACATAGGGCTGGGTGGTCATTCCCTCCTTCTGCTCTGCTCCACCCCCAAAATACCACAATTTAAGAAAATATTCTGATTCCGTCAAAGCGGAAGCAATGCAATTTTCTTCATGGTTGTATCATCATTTTTTATCTTCACAATATTGTGTGTGTGTGTTATTTGTATGTGTGCATTTTTTTCTTCTATGATATAGATTGTCAGATAATTATTGTGACTCATTTACAGATCCTCAAACTTTATGCATGGGAACCCTCTTATAAAAATAAGATTATCAAAATTCGAGATCAGGAATTGGAATTTCAAAAATCGGCCAGGTATCTTACTGTATTTTCCATGCTGACATTAACTTGCATTCCATTCTTGGTAAGTGTATGTCATATTTCCTATTTTTATTTTCAAATCTGATTTACAGATTTACCTCCAAATTACTTGGAATTAAGATGTATAAAGTTAAATATTATGTGTCTGAATTAAAATTGTAAAGAAATACATTCATTAACTTAGGTGGGCCCGGCGCGGTGGCTCAAGCCTGTAATCCCAGCACTTTGGGAGGCCGAGACGGGCGGATCACGAGGTCAGGAGATCGAGACCATCCTGGCTAACACTGTGAAACCCCGTCTCTACTAAAATACAAAAAACTAGCCGGGCGAGGTGGCGGGCGCCTGTAGTCCCAGCTACTCAGGAGGCTGAGGCAGGAGAATGGCGTAAACCTGGGGGGCAGAGCTTGCAGTGAGCTGAGATCCGGCCACAGCACTCCAGCCCGGGCGACAGAGCTAGACTCCATCTCAAAACAAACAAACAAACAAACAAACAAACAAACAAACAAAAAAAAACTTAGGTGGATTAGAGAACAAAAGTTACACAGAAAGGGAAAATACTGTATGTGTTTTCATTGATCTGTATTTTTAAGATATAATAAGATTTACTTCTCTGTAAATTTCTCAGAGATTTCATATATGCTTATATCTCTTAAAATATAATCTACATTTCAGAATTTCATTCCAGTTTTAGAGCTTGACATGTATGACTGATTGGTTTTAAGCAGCCTCAAAGGGCACATTATATGGAGGTGAGAAGAGAAGCAACATTTGTTGAGTTGTTACTGAATGTCAGGAAAGTTACATACATTGCCTTTTTTTCTTTTTTCTTTTTTTTTTTTTTTTT
>NW_016814854.1:1052935-1075120 GCF_001698545.2 Rhinopithecus bieti | reverse complement strand
ACGCCATTCTCCTGCCTCAGCCTCCCGAGTAGCTGGGACTACAGGCGCCCGCCACCTCGCCCGGCTAGTTTTTTGTATTTTTTTAGTAGAGACGCGGTTTCACCGTGTTAGACAGGATGGTCTCGATCTCCTGACCTCGTGATCCGCCCGCCTCGGCCTCCCAAAGTGCTGGGATTACAGGCTTGAGCCACCGCGCCCGGCCCATTGCCTTTTTTTCAACCTCGCAATAATAAGGCATTATTTTTCTCATTTCACAAGACAAAATGGAAGTCCAGAGTAGTTGGAAATATCCTCAAAGTTACAAAATTAGTATTTAGAGACGAATTGACATGAAGTGACATTACTTTCTTTCTATTACACCATGTAAACATTGGGAATCCCATGCTATTTTAACTAGTGTATAAATTGCCTTGGACTATGAAGCCATGGGCAAAAGCCAAAGGAAAAGCAAGCCACAGGTAACCGGAGCATCAATTTGAATCAAAGTTGCCACTCTATGTTGCTAATTTATTTTTTAAAATTTCAACAAAGGTGAGTATTATGGAAGTGAATGCAATATTTACATTTGGAATACTTTAGTAAAACCATCCAAGATGTATTTGCTTAAGCCAGGACTATATATATGATAGTTAAGTCCATTCTCATGCATGAATGATTTTTTTCTCCCTTTTCTAAATGAAACTTATAAGAACAAATATAAATCTTAAACATGATTTATTCATACATTCCTCAGTTAATATTATGACACAAAGAAAGAATAATTATTATATATATGTCAGAATGTATGCAACTGGAAAATAAGTTTACGTAAAACTTCTGAATTTTAAAGAAAAGATGAACTGGTTTACAATATAAATGGTAATAATAACTGTGGTAGGGGTATAACATCTTAAAAGAAAAACGCTGGAAACAAAATTATTTAGATTTTATTTTCTAATTTTGGGGACTGTAACTAATAATGTTGTTATCGTAGAAATTTGAAGAAAGTAACACATCTCTATTTTTTAGGTGTCCCTGGCAACCTTGTGTGTCTATTTCTTACTGGATGAAGGAAACATTTTAACAGCCACTAAAGTGTTCACATCAATGTCTTTGTTTAATATTTTAAGGATTCCTCTGTTTGAGTTACCAACTGTGATCTCAACTGTGGTCCAGGTACATACAGAATACCTTAAACTGGGAGTTATTCCTTTACAGGAATCTATGGTTTGGGACATTTTATTTCTCTGTCTTTTTAATTTTATTTTATTTCACTTTATGTGGTTGTTTAACACTGCATTCAAAATTAGTTTTCCTGAATTAATGAGTAATAGAGAACATTATAGAATAAAAAGGAATCATGTCTTGCTTGCTTGTGCTTTTTTTCCATCAAAGTGACTTTTAAATACTTCAATATGTTATTTTATTTTCTTGTTAAGTGTTAGGTTTTCTCCTTAGCATTTTTAAAGCTGGTGTTAGCCACTATGTCGTCATAGGATTCATTTCCTGTTTCCAACAGAAAAGTTATAATTAGGTGCTTTGTATGAAACTGAATAGAATGTTTTCCCAGGGTTCAGCAGCATTTCATCTATACTGAATGAATAAGCAGGGAGAAAAGCACATTGATAATATCAGTCAGCTAACAAGCCATGTGTCAGATGTCTGGGTCTGCCTGCTTTTAGTTGTAATCTCCAGTTCCTGGAGGCTGTTTAGATACTAGATACAATGAGTAGATGGATGCTAAAGCCACAGGAAACCCAGAAAAGTTCCTTGATCCTTTTGCCCTGAGATTTATGGTTACATTTTTTGGATATCAGGTTTGGCCATCCTCCATTCAATTATTTTCCTCAAGTCTGGATTCATAAACAAAGTGAATATTTGCTTATTGGAATCATCGTTTAATTTAAGAACTTTACTCTTTAAAAAATATTACTTGAATAAGGAGTAACAAAATTGAATAGTAAAACCCAATTAAGCCATTTTGTTACGTCACATCATTTTCATGTTATTTTCTTAAAATAACCAACAGAGGGCATAGAAGAACCGCTGATGTGATGCTTTTAGCATTTGATTTCATAGCACACTTCTCATAAAGAAAATGTCAATTCTTAGAGTAACAGTTTTGTTCTAGTTTTGCAATTAGAATCTAGCTAAAGGTCCGATATCAAAGCCTTTACCAATTGCTAGCAGTACTGTGCTACCTTCATTTAAGGAGACCATTTTTCCAAAATGGAAAAAAAGAAAAAGCTAGCTGTATGTTCTGATTTGACGCACTTGGTAAACAAAACCACAGCCCAATTACATCTTATGTGTTAATGATACAAGTCCCCTAACACAAAGTAAATAAAAATGTACTAGAAATTTTATGTAAGTCAGTTTTTAGAAAACAATGTAATTTTATTTCTCCTAATGTAGCTAAACATTTTATAGCTATTTTACTACATTACAATTTCCTATTTTACTATAATTGAATATTATTATTGTCAACATTATAGTTTTGTTTATCATCAGTAGCAGAATTCACTCACCAATCTTAAAGTTGCTTTTAAAACCTTATTTTTCTTTATCACAAGGAAACATTACCTCACACCTTATAGGATGGCTATTATCAAAAAGTCAAAGAATAACAAGTGTTGGCAAGGATGTCAAGAGAAGGGAACCCTTCTATACTGTTGGTAGGAACATAAATTGGTACATCCGTTATGGAAAACAGTATGGAAGTTCCTCAAAAAATTCAAACTGGAACTACCATATGAGATAGAAATCCCACTTATGGGAAAATATCCAAGGGAAATAAAATTATTATGTTGAAAAGATATATGCACTACCATGTTCATTACAGCATTATCAGGAGCCAAGATATAGAAACAACCTAAGTGGCTATCGGCAGAAAAATTGATTAAAAAAAAATACAAACAATATAATAGTATTCTACATGGTAGAATATTATACTAAGTGAAGTAAACTAGGCACAGAGAGACAAATACTCTATTATCTCACTTATATGTGAAATCTAAAAAAGTCTAACTTATGGAAGCAGAGTGAAGAAAAGTGCTTATTAGGGCTCAAGGGTGACATTGGGGTGGGGTGGGGGTGAATGAGATGTCCATCAAAGATTACAAACTTCCAGTTATAAGATGAATATGTTCTGGAGACCTAACGTACAGCATGATGACTATGGTTAATGATAGTGTATTGTATACTTGAAAATTGCTAAGAGAGTAGATGGTAGGTATTCATATACACAGGAAAATAAAGGTGTCTACAGAAGGCGATACATAATCTAATTAGCTGGATTGTGGTAATCATTTCAAAATGTGCATGTGTATAAAAATCATGTTGTATACCTTAAATATGTATAATTTTTCTCAATTATACCTCAAAGAAATTGGGAAACAATCAATCTTTCTGTAATTATTAAGAGTTTTACGGCTTTTCTAGAATAATAAATAGGATTTTCATTTCTTTTCTCATACCTTTCAGCATAGATGACATTAGTTTTGATCTTTGATTCTTGAAACTGCCCTTCGTCTTTAGGAATGAATGTATTTATAGCATTAAATCAATTCAAACTATGCTTGATATATTTATCTCAATATCTTTAATCTGAATAAAAATTCTACTCAGGCTGTAAAACATAATAAACATTTTTTAGTTTAAGTTCTACTTGAACCCCAGATAAATTCCATCTGTGCTTATTTTGATAGACAAAGATATCCCTGGGGCGTTTGGAAGACTTTCTCAACACTGAGGAGCTTCTTCCTCAAAATGTTGAAACAAACTATATAGGAGGTCAGCACTTCCTCTTTGCATTCATTACTTATTTGACTTCTGGGTTGAAGGTAATTGATTATAAAATGCATCACTGTATATTTTTTTCTTCCTTAGATCATGCTATTGGGTTTACAGATGCTTCTTTCTCCTGGGATAAAACAGGAATGCCAGTTCTAAAAGAGTAAGTCGTGGTTTGGAGAATTTTTTTTAATGTTAATATTGGGTTCTAAAATGCTCCGTATTTTATTTCTTAGAGGTTTTAATAAGATTAATATACTGAAATTAATAAGACTTTTAACCTCTCACTTCACCTTTCATTCTCATGGTGATCTTGCTGTCCTTTTTTCTATTATTTCTTCTATCTGCAGCACTTTATTGTTCATTTGTTTGCATTTTGGAAGGGTAGGTGTTTGTAGAAAAAGGTGAAAAGCGACGATTTCAGGGATGATGCTAAGTGCTGCCCACAGTGACTTATCTAGGAATAGATTTTTAAAACAACCATAAAAGAATCTCCTATATTGTCTCCCTTTCTTCTCATGCAGCTTGAACATAAAGATCCCAGAAGGAGCTTTAGTGGCTGTTGTGGGGCAAGTTGGGTCTGGAAAATCATCCATGCTTTCTGCCATTCTGGGGGAAATGGAGAAACTTACCGGAGTAGTCCAAAGAAAGGTAAAATAAAAAATACGTTCTTTCAACATCTTCTAATGTAACAAGCTATAGCCAACTTGTCATTAGTGTCAATAAGAATTTATCAAGCTGAATTGAAGATGCAAGCATTTAATGGGCATTTCCAGTTTATAACAAACATTTCAATTTCCATAGAAATTGATTAACTATGGGTGGATTAATAACAGAATTCTGTTCTCTAAATACTTCAGCAAATCATTTATAAATGCTTATGGTAATTGTTTGATATATTAACTGAATTGGAATCAATTATAGAGAAATGAATGTGATTTATATTGTAATTTGATTAGGTTTCTATTTATTATTCAGCCAGATTCCCTAAGTAATTACAGCCATTTCATTTCGAAGAAGTCTTGTAGCCACTCTCGGGTAGGATCTTTGACCAAAAAAAACTTCAGAAAAATAAAGTTATTAATAACTTACATTTAAGATTCAGCATTAGGACCATGAAGAGATCTACTGTTGACTAATTGTTCTATTCTTAAAGGTCAATAAGAATAAGAATTGAACAAGTTCTTAATCAGCTCTCTCTTTTTGAAACAGTAGACTACACAATGAACTTTTCCTTAGATGTAATCAACTCTTAGGTAAAACACTGAGTAGCCCAATCTTTCCTTCTTACCTGTGACAAGATGAGCAAGCTCTACGTATCTGAGATCAGTATCTCTTCACTGTCTTATTTTTTCTTTCCTCTCTGGGAAAAATCAACTCTAACTCCTTTTATTTTTCCTCACATATTTCTTTCTACCTTTATATCTTTCCTGATTCCAGTCCTTTGGTGACTATTTTTTGTTATTCTTTTTTATCTCGGCATGACTGTTACCTAGTCTAGGGCCAAATATGATTCCTGTGACTTTTTCTGATAAGATTGCACTTAATGAACACCACTGTTTTTAAACCTTAAGTATACTATCTTTGTAGCACTATGCTGTTTGTAGCAATTGCAATTAGCCATTTCTCTGCAGTTCAGGATAGCTGTACCTTTTACTTGGGTGTACATTACAAACATAATAAGTGCCATATTAATTTCATTTTTATTTAGTTTTTGCAGCTATTTTCACTAAGCAATTACTGAGCCCATGCTATGTGCCTAGCACTTTCTGCCAGAGAAGTAAACGTGAATAAGATATGCCCCTCTTCTTTCAAAGGTCGTAGTGTAGTGAAGGAAATACCATAATCAGTGATAAAAAGGTCTAAATCAGATATGAAAAATGAATTGAGGCATAAAAAACAACAAATTCTGCTTCAAAGAGTTTGAAAAGAATCCAAAAGAGGTCGCCCTTTATTTTATATTGAAAATAATTAGAAATTAATAAAGATAAAATAATGTCAATTCTAGATTTCACTTAATTCATTAATAATAGTAATAAGCTGAAAAGGCTGGGGTGAGAATTGCATAGGATAATGTGCAAAGACCTAGCCTAGCTCCCCTCTATGAATATGTATGATGATCATCATCTTTATTATGACTATTGAGGCTCTCATATAAGATTTAAGGATTATTTCTAATATCTTTGAATGTTAATTAAGAATGTGTTCATAGCGATGAAAGAAACTGTAATAATGCTATTATTAGTGGTAAAGCAGAGAGGATATTCTTTGTTTATTTTAAATTACTGATGCCCAAGAAAAAATATATTATCTGTTTTTATAACTAGTCATTGGCCTTCAGGAAGCTTTTGGCCTGGATCAATGGCAGGATTTGAAGTATCATATTCTGAATTATTTCCCTAAATATTTTTTATTCAGAATTTATATCATCCTGATTATCTCTATTGAAGTAAAATTAACATTATAGTGGCATTTTCAAAGTGCTTTTGTGTGCACTTTCTATTTTCGGTTTTCAGATGATTACTTTTTTGAGGCATGTTTTAATCCACAATGTTCAAACTCTAAAACTGCCTATTGTCGCTAAACTTTCTCTATAGACTCCCTACTCTTTTCAGTATCAAAAGCTCACACCAGGCACCGTTCATGAAAAGGATTCAATGTTCAGTGTTCTGTGGCAGAAACATCAGAGATTTGGAGACCATTTTTGAATTCACAAAACTTCTATTATAGTTTCATTATTAAGAATGAAACAAAATGTTTTCATTTGTATGTGAAAGGAAATAATAAAAGCAAACATTTACATCTCTATGAAAACTGTAGTTTCTGTTTTCTCATGTTCTTCAGTCTCTTCTCCTTTGTTTTTCATCCTCTGCACTGCTCAACTTGCTTAATACATAGTAAGTATTCAAAATATCGACCACTCACATGCTGATTTAATACGCAATTCAAAGCAAAGTTTAGATTATTCACTTCACAAGGCAATTTGAGAACAATTCCTTTTGTGTTCAAGATCAGGTCAGATCAGAATTTTATTGTTTTTGATCAAAAGCCATTCTGTGTCTTACATATGCAACAAAGAAGAATTACAAGTTAATCTTTGACCTTTAAAGTAGTAGGTAGAAATCAAAAGGCTAATAATGGTTGCACATGTGTGTATATCAGAAAGTGCTTTAAGTGTCTGGTATTGTTATAGAGTGTGGAGTACTTAAAATACTGAATCAGTGTTTGAATTGAGTCCCTGGGGTGGACTGAAAGGTAGGCCACTAGTGCAAATACTGTGGGTTCTTTTTCTAGAAAAGAAGGGTGAGTTGGGAAGATATTTTATGCAGCAGACTGTCATATATTTAAAAATCATTTCAAGGTATAAAATCATAAGACATAAATTTGGGAGCAGTGGTTAATGTATAATACACGGAGATTTGCCACCCAGATCCTCCTACTAGTTAGGACTTCTACAAGTCCCAGCTGTGGGAGTATGAACAGGAAGTCAGCTCCTTCAAGGTTGGCCTGGACTTCAGATAGTGGCCTGTCCCAGGGTCCCACTTTTGCTCAGCCTGACTTGGGACAGCTGTGATGACCAATTCTCTTCCATGGCTCTCCGGAGGATTGGCCAAAGCTTTCTTGGTTCTGCATCACATTGGCATCTGTGGCTTCTCCCTCTGCCTAATCTTCCCTCCTCCTTTCCTTCCACAGGGGTTGATCCCAAACAAACAACTTGGACCCCAAAATCTGATTCAGTGTTACAGACTGAATTGTGTTCCCCCAAAATTCATATGTTGAAGTTCTAACTCCCAGTACCTCAGAATGTGACTGTATTTGGACACAGGGTCTTTAAAGAGCTAGTTAAGTTAAAACAAGCTCATTAAGGTGGGTCCTAATTCAGTATCATTGGTGTCCTTATAAGAGGAATTAGGACACACACACAGGGAGAGAAAGAGGCCATGTGAAACACAAGAAAATTACAATCATCAACAAGCTGAAGAGAGTGGCCTCAGTAGAAATCAACCTTGCTAACACCCGATTTCAGACATCTAGCCTCCAGAATTGTGAGAATAAATTTCCATTGTTTAAGCCACCCAGTCCATGGTATGTTGTTATTGCAACTCTAGCAAACTAACACACTCAGCATCTGCTTCCAGAGAATATCACTTTAGACAGATAACTTAGATAGAAGCTACAGTGAAAGTAAATAAGAAGCACAAAGTAACTCATTTGGAGGAAATTCCAGCAAAACATATAAAATATGGTGCCATGATCTATATAATTATATGTATCTATATTAAATTTTTATTTCTGTTTTAAAGCTAAAGAAGGCAAAACTATGGACTAAATAGGTTCCTTTACTGTGATGCATGCAACTTCTCCTTTTCTCTAGTTAAGAATTTTTTTTAACCTCTTTCTTTTTTAGGGCTCTGTGGCTTATGTTTCTCAGCAGGCCTGGATTCAGAATTGCATTTTGCAAGAAAACATTCTCTTTGGCTCCATCATGAAGAAAGAGTTTTATGAGCAAGTATTGGAAGCCTGTGCTCTCCTTCCAGATTTGGAGCAGTTGCCAAAGGGAGATCAAACTGAGATTGGAGAAAGAGTAAGGAAACTGTAATTTATCACGTAAAGAAATATAATCCCATTCAGCTGTGCTAATAAAATGTTTATGGCCTTTTTATTGAAGTCTTGAAGAGCTATACAACTATAATTTTTAAAAATTATTATGTAATTCCTATATAAGAGATGGCGATATTAAGGACAAGTAATTATTTACAATTGACTGTTTGGAAAAGACTAAAATCAGTCGGAAATTCTGTTGTTAGTATCCACTTAGGGGAATAAAAGCCCATTCATTAGACCATCAAACTTTTGTTTTGGTGGCTGGCACAATGCAGTTCACTTTCTAAAGAGTGACTAATAGTTTTGTTTGTTCCTGTATCTCTGGTGTGCAAAGTCAAGGCTAGAACAGGAGCAAAAGAGCACCAGTCTCCAGCAGTGGCACCCGAGTCCAGGTTCTAAAGAAGCTCTGAAAACAACACTGTTATGAATGTGCCTTCTCCACGTTTGCTCATTCCTGCTTAAGTGGAACTTGGTCCCCAATCATCTCTCTTTGTTCTATTTCACTTTCATTGTGTTAGTAAATAGTCATTACCCTGCTCAGTGTTTTGGATTTAAAAATACATATATATATCATGAGCCGCAGTATGAACCCCGAGAGATTATCTCCAACCCCTGACTAAAATCTGCATTAATTAAACATGAATGCAAAAGTAGCCTCTGCCTGCAATTCATGTGTGCTCTAAAGATGAATAAATAATCCTTACTGAGTGCTTTGAATCTCTGAAAAGAGTGAGCATAACATTGTTAGACATTTTTACACCTGTCCTCATGTTATCTAATAAGCCCATTATAGAAATTAATACAAGAAATATATAACAAAATAGTAGAATGTAGAAATATATAAAATCCAGGATGAGCCAGAATTCACCTTGTAACTAGAATTACTTCATTTATAATCTATAACTTTACAGATGTATTTTCTCAATAGTTTTAAATAGGTTTATTTTTTCCAACCCTTGGATTTCTTCTTGCATCTTCACCATCTCTAAGCAAAATGATTCCATAGCTGAAAGGCAGACATGTGAATTCTTCTTCAAACTTGTTAACACATGTTGAACAAGATGCTGATAAACCCAATCTCTAAAAATATGAAATATCTGATATTTTGTAACTATAAAAAAGCTTAAACAGGGAAACAAATCCAAACTAAGAGGTATAGATTTAATATAGGCATTAAATACTATTGCCATTTATAATGTCTTATTTTTATGATTAAATGTATCCCAATCTGCATTTGAACTTTACACATGCAATCGAATATTTCAAAAGGAAATCTGTTTACAGGTGCTTAAGAGACAATAAAGACAATGACTGTAGACTTTTCACCTACTTGTATTCATCTTCTGGCATTCTTCATTTGACCACATTTATTAATTTTTATATGCCTTTATTCTGCTATGGGGTACACAGTGGTGAGCGAGAGATCTACCACTCTGCCTTCAAGGGATTTGCAGTCTGGTGCACCTCTGCCGATAATATTCATCAGTTGTCTTTATCAATATTTATTAATCACCTAGTGTTAGACACTGGGTGTCGGGAACACAAGGATTAACTAGGTAGGGACTCATAGGCTAGTGAGAGAGACTGAGATAAATATTGCCAATTCTAGCAATGGGATGAATACACAAAGTGCAGCAAGACAGGAAGGGAGGGAATGAATCTCCGCACTTGGGACACCGAATGGAAGTTGCCTTCAGAAGACATTTCAGTGTGAGTAGCCCTTAAGTTAAAACAGAAGGATGTGGTCTCCCAAGCAGAGTGAATAGCCTCTTCCCGGTAGGAAAGACCAGGTTAGTCTGCTTGGCAAACCACAGTCACCTGAAGGCAACACTGGGAGAGTGGTGAAGAGATGAGTTAACGCCAAAATATAAGCATCTTAGATTTAAACGAAAGAATTTGTTGTTTTTGCTGTTGCTCATGAGTGATGAAAAGAGGGAGCTGTGGATATCCAAGGTTTTTGTGCAAGATGATGACATAATTACAGAAAAAGTGATGACAAGGTAGAGGGATGAATTGGAAAGAAGAGTAACTGCATGATAATAGCTAATGTTGATTGTATCCATACTCAGTGTTGAATTTTTCCTAAAATTTTTACTCTAATCTTATTGAATTCTCCCAACAAACATACAACTTAGGTGCTATTATAAGCATACGCACACACACATATTACATTCCTCTATGTGTGTGTATATGAGTGTGTGGGAGGAGGGTGTATAATGCCTATTCCCCTTGCTAAAATGTGACCTCCTCGTGAGACTCTGTTTCACTCATCTTTGAATCCCAAGCACTAGCGTAGTACTCAAAATATAGTCATACCCAGAAGATGTTTGCTGAGTAGGAGAAGGATGAAAAATGCAAAGAGGCAATGGCATTTTATAATTACAGGTCATTGCCTAAGTTATGTGCTGCATTGAGAGCTTTTAAACCAGATCTGTAAACCCTAAATATAAAATAAATAAAGTAAATTGGGCCTGGCTCCATAATTCTTCATACATGGTTGTACATGTCAATTTTAATTCTCACATGGACATGATGAACATTCCCTATTCTTGCTTCTTAGAGTTGCACGTTTGCCAACAAGACTTGTGCTACAGGAGAAAATAGGACATGCTGATTACTTCTTTGGTAATTTAGTTATTATTTGCAATTTCCTATGTGTCATTTTAAAAATAATCACTGATGTCAGTATATGGTTGGCAGCCAAAAGTCTTGTTTAATATTCCACAGGCACGACTTTTCAGAGTTAGAGATTCAGAAATTCTTTTCTCCTTAATTGTTAGCATCCTCTTTTGAGAGTAAGCAGTTAAGAGAAAGTAGATATATCTGCTAATTTGTGCAAGTTAGTAATGCTAGGAAATGGGATGGGGCTAGGCCTAGAAAGTCCTGGATAAAGAAAGGTTGGAGCGTTCATCTTGGGCTGCTATCTATCCATTCTATAAAAGAGCATTTGGATGTAACTGCACGTGCTTTGAGATGTATATGCATTTCCTCTCATCTTGTTTTTCTCCTGCTCCATTTTCAGGGTGTGAATATAAGTGGGGGCCAGCAACATCGAGTAAGCCTGGCTAGAGCTGTCTACAGTGGAGCCGACATCTACCTCCTGGATGACCCCTTGTCTGCTGTTGATGTTCACGTTGGAAAGCAGCTTTTTGAAAAAGTGATAGGGTCCTTGGGCCTTTTGAAAAACAAGGTAGACATAGTTTCATTTATGCTTTCTTGTGGGGCAGGGGATCTGCCTAGCACTGTGCCTAAAATTCCATTTATTTTGTTTATTTGTTTCAGCAAAGTAGTCACATTTCACATGAAAAAATGGGATGCTTAGATTGCAATTTCACAGACAAATTTCCATGTGTAAATGGTAAAGTTTCACTTACAAGTTTACTCTGGTGACAATTTATGTGATTGTTATCTCTTCATCTAATACCATATCCTAAGGGGATTTATGTGCCATAATGAATTGTTGTTAACTCAAGTGATTTTTAAAATGGTATTTTGGTGCACTGCTGTTATTACAAATAGAATTATCTGCCAGGCATGGTGGCTCATGCCTGTAATCCCAGCACTTTGGGAGGCTGAGGCGGGTGGATCACGAGGTCAGGAGTTCAAGACCAGCCTGGCTAAGATAGTGAAGCCCCATCTCTACTAAAAATAGAAAAATTAGCTGGGCATGATGGTGGGCGCCTGTAATCCCAGCTACTTGAGAGGCTGAGGCAGAGAATTGCTTGAACCTGGGAGGGGGAGTTTGCAGTGAGCTGAGATTGTGCCACTGCACTCCAGCCTGGGCAAGAGAGCAAGACTCCATCTCAAAAAAAAAAAAAAATAGAATTATTTTATTGCTTATATAAAGTGTAAAATTTGGTATTATGATCATAGCAATCATAGCGATTCAACTGTTTTTTAAAGGGCCAAGAAGATGAAAATTAGTATTTACAAGTACATGCCATATTTTGCAGTGTAAATTAGTTCATTTATCCCTATTTCACATATAAAGGAGCTCAGGGCTCACAATGACTTGATATAGGTTGCTCAACTTAAGAACAATAGAGATTTTTTAAAGTATGTCTGACTCCAAAATCACATTCATTTCTTTATAATACGTGTTTATGGAATTATTAATATAGAGAACTCTGAAAATATATGTATAAAATTATAAAATATATGTCTCAGTAAAATAAACATCTTTATATATTGACACAAACCCAAGATTAAAATGTCACACTTAATTGTACATATATGTATAAAATAATATGAATGACTTAAAAATAAAGACTGTGAATTACGACTTGGATTAAACACTTTTTTGTAATGGTACCGTATATTTAAAAATAAGCAAGAATGACATATATGAAATTGTTTTGAATTTGCAATTAAATTGATTCATTTCTAATGAATGAAAAAATACCTGAACAGAAGTGTTAAAATCACATTTACAAACTATTTTCTCATCTAGCAGCATGTCATTATTCCTTGTAAGATATATGGATGCTGCCTTAAACTGGCACCTACCAAAAATCGTACTCTAAAATAGTAAAGAAAAAAAAATTACTGCAGCTTTTTTGAAAATGCCATTTTTTGTAACCTCTGAGATAAAACACTTTGTTTTTCAGACTCGTATTTTAGTGACACACAATCTCACACTTCTGCCACAAATGGATCTTATTGCTGTAATGGAAAGTGGCAGAATAGCTCAAATGGGAACATACCAGGAGCTGCTGTCTAAAACTAGAAATCTCACTAATTTGCACCAAGTCATCAGTGAAGAAGAAAAAGGTAAGGACACAATGAAAAATAAACTTAAGATACAGTATACCTACTCATTTTGAAAGTTCATTAATTGAGTAATTTCATACTATAAATTTTCATTCATCCTGCTGAAGTCAGGGGCAGAACACCTTCCTTTCCATAGGAAAGAAGCAAATACAATGAGACACATCAGTTAAAAATCAAACTCATTGATGATTTTTAAGAAAAGTTTTAGGTTCTCTGGGGTCTATTTATTCATTTATGAAATAAGAAATTAGATTACTTATATACTCTAGTCCAAGTATAGAATATAATAACTCTAAACATTATATCTCCTTTTCAATTAAGAACAGGGAACATACATGTGAAATAAATAATAAATATTTTAAACATCTAGGTATAATATAGCACATTGAGGAAGAGAAACAAAAGAAAGAAATTGGGAAAGGCAAAAGGGATCAATGTTTGTTCAAGTTTTAAGAATTAACTATTTATTTAGGTTTATTTATCAATTTTTGTTACTCTAGCCCTAGAATATTAAATTAAGATGTATGGACATTAAAAAAAAAAAAAAAAAAGAAGTGGTTTGATCTTTATCCAATGTGTAAGATGCAAGAATGTTTGCTATCCAGCATTATCCTAACGTTGGGTAATGTACCATCATCTCCTTTCACAGCTGTAGGTTGTTTGTCATGTAGAGACCATCATATTTTTTCCTGTACTTTTCTGGATCATTTTCCTATACCTTTCCAGAGCAGCACAGCAAACTAACTGTAAAACCAGCAAACTCATAATTTCAAGATAAAAAAAGAAATATAGAGCTACGTTTCATTATTTTCTACATGAACTAGTAGTATCCATTAGCTTACCTGACACTTGTCCGGGGTATAAAGTCCTAAAAATGTGAAATTGGTTTATAACAAGATCAGTACAATTTATTATTTTAATGCCGTGAAATCCAAAAACAAAGTCCATTTTGCTGATGTTTCTCTTTGGGACCTAAGCTAACACACATTAGTTTTGTAGTACTGTTTTTTAAATTCCTTGTTTTTCCACCTTTCTCATATTACAAATATTCTATTTGCAAAATTATTTGGTGGATTGTCAGATGTGGCTGGCATCCTTAACAGAAGAAGAACTTCCTCTTTTCTTAATGTCTAGCAACTGTGGAAATGATTCCTTGCCTTCTCAGAAAGGTTAAGTAATAATTTATGCTTCTTGTGTAGAAAAACCATGGAGTCTGTCATTTCTCTATCTCTGTCACTTAGGTAGCCTCATGCTAGGCAAATTACAGGCACTCAGTAGCTGTTTGTTAAAAAGATGAATCTGAAAGTGTATCCCCTCAGGAGTTAACAAGGTGCTATGGAATGCTATGAGCCAGTGTCTTTCTTGTGTGTGTGGCCATTTATTTTAAAGGTCACATGAAATATAGATTGTATGCCTTTAGAAAATATAGTTCCAAAAGTAAGCAATGTGTAAGCTTTAAGCTAAATATTTAATTTGCCATGAAATATAAATTGTGTGTCTTTTGAAACCTGTGGAATTTGCTGTTGTTTAAATACCCAATTTTGGAAATAAAATCCCACCTTTTCTGTATTTGTATAACTTTTTTATGTACAAGTGCCCTCTACTGTAACAGAATAAAAGAAGTAATATTCTTGAATTTGGGCTGATAGATGTTAATAGATCTATTAATAGATGTTACCAACTCACAATCAGAAATTTGCCAGTTAGAAAAATGCAACTTTAACTTCTTTCTAATTACCTCAATATTTCTGTCTTTTCCATGGCAATCAGAAAGGTGGAAAGTAGAGAAAATTTTTATGCCAGAAATAGAATGTGTTATTAAAAATGAATATTCTGGAATTTTGATTTTTTGAATGCTGGATAAAAAATACATAAAGACTTATACTCACAATAAAAACTAGATAGCTAGATCAAGAGAGAATCTGTAAAAGGTTACCTCTATAGAGGATGATTTCCTTAGCCACTGCAGGGAGCAAGACAAAAACGGATCTTGATATCAAACACTACATTAAATAATAGCTTACATCCAGCATGATGTCCCTACATTGCTGCCTCCTAAACCTGGGCCAACCGAACCTCGCCCTGTACTTCATTCTTTAGTCAGTTGCCACTCTAGCCTTCCCTGCATGGCTCTCTGGCTAGGAGTGTCTTCCCCACTTCCCACTTCTTGACCATTCTAGGAACTCAGGTCCCAGAATTCTCTGCTCAAATAATGGAAGCTTGCTCCTGGGACCTGGGCTATCATTCCTCAGGTTTGTTCTTTCATGGACAGACTGCCCTGCGGCTTGCATCATTCTTTGGCCTGAGGATGTTTGCTCTTGCGGGTGGGAGAGTGGGCAGAGTCTGGACATGTCAGCTGAGGTATCTGCAGATGTACAGAACTTCTGAGAGTACAAAGTGGAGCTTGGGAGGGGGAGAAGAGGAGCAAAGGCCTTGGCTGAGACTGACTCATCAAGGACTGCCATGTCCCCCAGAGGAAGTCTCAGGAATCCAGACATTCTCATCTGATTCTTGCCTTCTAGGTGGCTTGGAAGGTGTATTTGTCAGAGAAAGAGATAGAACTTGAGTCTTTTAGTTCTATCAGTGACTTTTAAATAATTGGAAATGCAACATGTGAGCCTTTATTGCACTCTTGTTCTGGTTCCACAGATTTTAGGTACAGGTCTGTCCCTGTGGGGAATTTCTTTCTGTTATTTGCATAAATATCAAGGGAAATTAGATTCTGTTTGAGTACGCTTTTGCTGAGATGTAGGGGAAAGAAATTACCTGGCAGAGAGTAGGATGTAAGAGGTGTGATCACTCTGTGATCTTCCATTTATTTATTATAATTCACCCTTTTGATCTTGAGTCTGTTCAAAATTCCTTTAAAAGGTACACAATTCTTCAGTTTCAAAATTCTAGTTAATTTATGTGTCACTACAATGGGAGGGCGGTAGGCACACCTCATCCACAAAGGATGTTTCCAAGACCCTCAGTGGTTGAATGAAACTTTGGAGAGTTCCTAACTCTGTATATACTATGCTTTTAAAAATTATATATATACTTATGATAAAGTTCAAGTTATAAACTAGGCACAGTAAGAGATTAACAATAATAACTAATAATAAAATAGATCAAGATGCCAACATTACTACTCATGTACTTTGGGGCCATCATGAAGAAAAATAAGAGTTCCTTGAACACAAGCACTTTAATACCATGACAGTGGAGCGGATAACCCAAGCTCTCAAGTGACCAATGCGTGGGGAGCATCCACACAGCATGTATGTGCTAGACAAAGAGATGGTGCACTTCCCAGACAGTACGGAGCAGAATGGTGAAATATTTCATCAGGCCACTCAGAATAGCAAGTAATTTAAAACTTGTGAATTGTTTATTTCTGGAGTTTTTCGTTTAATATTTTTGGACCACGGTCGATCGTGGGTAGCTGAAATCGCAGGAAGCAAAATTAAAGGTAAGAGGGAACTAGTGTATAAGCCAGCACAACATTGTGGAATAAACAGTGGACCTATTGTTAGAAATCCCGGAATCTAGTTCTCTCACTGAATAACCACATCAGTCTTCATCAAACGACTTAATTCTTGTGGTTCTTCCTGTTTGTGAAATACAGTGCTTCAGCTCGCTCTGCTTTTCCTAGTGGCAGACATGGAACTGAACAATGTACATTATTATCTCTCCCCTGCCCCTCCAGCTGCTTATTACTCATTTCTTTTTGTTTCCTATCATTCTTACTCTCATTGCTGAAGTCAATAACAGGTAGCTTAGAAAGTAAATGGTAAAAAGTACTCTTTGCAGCGTAATTTGGGTTTGGATGTATCACATCTCTAAGATTCCATCTAGCTCTAAAAAAATCTAAGAGTCTTGCCTTTTGGAAATGTTATATAAGATAATCAAATCACAGGTGAGAAATGGGTTTATGAAGAAAAGTATAACAAAGCTAAAGATAAATTTTACATATTTACAGATTTAGGTTAGGCTAATTATTGCACAAACTAATTATACTGATGATAGCTGGTACATCATGGATCGTAATGATGTCAATATATTCATAAGTTTTACATTTACTTAATCCTCCTCCAAAACTCCAGAGGCTGCCATGGTCCTCATTTTGGAGATTTCTAAGGTCTCTTCTACAAATTCTATGTTTTCTGTGTTGTTTGATGATGACTGATATGGTTATTCAGTGAGAGAACTAGATTCCAGGATTCCTAACAATAGGTCCACTGTTTATTCCACAATGTTGTGCTGACTTATACACTAGTTCCCCCTTACCTGCAATTTTGCTTCCTGCGGTTTCAGCTACCCACGATCGACCGTGGTCCAAAATATTAAACGAAAACTCCAGAAATAAACAATTCATAAGCAAGACACAGAGATTAGGTGTCTTGCTCAAATTAAGACAGAAGGTAAGTGACAGAATTTGAATCCCATGCTACCGCTGTTTCATGTCAGAGAACAACTAAGCTCTTAAACATTGTATCAAGTGTGTAGGAACAAGTACATTGACTTACTACTGACTTACTGGAAAGAGGAAAGTGGAAAGAGGGAGTGGCTCACTCTCATTTATTGATGCTTGCTTCTTCCCCAATACTTGCTCTCCTCCCTTGCCCTGTCTTAAACAATTCTGGGTTTCAGGCAAGCCACTTACCCTTTCTGAGTTTTATGTTTTTCTCCTGCAAAATATAGTTAAATTTACCTATTCTCTTATCAGCTCATTTGTGAGCTCAATTTATATAATGTATGTAAAAGTAGTTTATAAATTGAAAATAAATACATTTAAATATTATTATTAAAGGCTATAAAGATGAGACTGTGCCTTAGAGGGACAGGCTGAAACATCTTCAAACTGAATTTGCATTCTTTGAGCTATGGAATCCCCATGTTTCATAGAGATGTTTGAGGTCAATCAGTTTCTTCCATTATTGGCTAGATGATTCCTTCTAGAAAAAAGAAAGCATAGAAATCGTAGAAGAGACCTTAGAAATCTCGAAATTCAATACTTTCTGTTTAGAGATGAGAAATCTAAAATTCAAAGAGTTCAAGTATCAGACTATGAATAAAGACAAAAATCTGTCTAGCACTGAGGTATTTATCATCAAATTCACTAGCCCATTTACCATCAAATTCACTAAGGTTATTTGAACCTCAGTAGCTGATAGGTCTTGGTGTATGACCTTGGTTTGTGTTTCCTGCTTAAGAGCTCAGTGCCTCAGTCTTTTTATACCTAAAATAAGGATAATAACTATAGTACCTTTCTCATAGGGGTAGTTTTGAAAATTAAAAGAGATACAAAGCCCTTAGGGCAATGACTGTCACATAGGATGCTATTATCACTGTTAGTGACACTTCCAAGACAATGACAGCTTTGGGGAATTTGCCATTGTGTTTTCTTACTAATCTTCATGAGAATCACATTTGTATAAAGGCTGCATGAAATTATGTGTCTTTGAAAGGCTAGAGTGGTTTTCCTCTTGGGAAATATTTAGCCCTTCTGTGGAAGATCTGAAATAAGTTAGCAGCCCTCTCAGAGGGACACTGAGAGAGTTAGCATCCCTTTCTCTGAGAAAAAAAAAAATTTCTCTGTAGGTTTTCTCATTAAGAAATCTCAGTTTTACTATGATATTACAGAACATTTTAGGACAAGCTGAAATAATGGAGAAAATTCAAGGACTCCCAGATCTAGAACTTAAAAACCTTTCCAATCTGTGTAATCCTCCATTATACTTCTCTCTATTTTGTTTATTGTTGGCTTATAATTGTGGATATAAAAACACTGACTGTCTTTCTCTCCAGCTCATGCTCTAAAGAGAGTCAGTGCAGTCAACTCCAGAACTAGACCAAAAGACAAAATCCTGGAGCAAAAACCTAGGTGAGTATCAGGAAATGCCAGGCTCACTGGGATTATGGACTGATTAATTACTTTTTTATAGCATTTGAACACATCCTATAAAAAAGATCCATACATTATGATGGATATAAAATGTACTTAGTGGTTTCCAATTCTAAACTACAAGTTAGATGGATGTGTCTAAATTTTTAAGTGAGATGGATGAGACTTAGTTTTGGAAACATATGTTCATTAGATTCCTCGCTATTTCTAGCCAAATTCTAGTGGTAGAAATTTAATCTGATTGCCAAAAACATCCCCATCCCATAGCATTCATAGACTCTACAGATGAGAATGTGAAAAATAGGCTTTGGACATAAACATTTCATGATGGATTGGGATGATTATCAAGACAGGATATGTGACCTAGACATACAGACTCAGTATAGGACCTGCAGAATCTGCCTAGAAAATTAAGAGAAAGAAAGAGAGAGGAAAGAGAGGAAAGAGAGAGAGAAAGAAAGAAAGAAAGAAAGAAAGAAAGAAAGAAAGAAAGAAAGAAGAAGAAGAAGAAGAAGAAGAAGAAGAAGAAGAAGAAGAAGAAGAAGAGGAGGAAGAAGAGGAAAGGAAGGAGTAGAAAGGAGGGCAGGAAGGAAGAGGGGAGGGAGACAGAATAAAAAGGGTAAAACTTTGGTCCTGATTGGATTTTGTTATATTATGCTTTATTTTATTTTTTTGTAGGTGACTAAAATGAATAATGATTGAAGCAAATTAATCTAATCAGTTATTTCCCCAATGTTTCTTCCCTCAGTTGCCTAAATAGAAAACTAAAAGATAATAGGAAATAATAGGAATAAACAGCTTATAGGTTGGGTGTGGTGGCTCATGCCTGTAATCCCAGCACTTTGGGAGGCTGACGCAGGTGGATTACCTGAGGTCAGGAATTCAAGACCAGCCTGAACAACATGGTGAAATCCTGTCTCTACTAAAATGCAAAAATTAGCCAGGCATGGTGGCGTGTGCCTGTAATCCAAGCTATTTGGGAGGCTGAGGTAGGAGAATCGCTTGAACCCAGGAGACAGTGAGCCGAGATCATGCCACTGCACTCCAGCCTGGGTGACAGAGTAAGATTCTGTCTCAAAAAAAAAAAAGAGAGAGAGAGATTATAAAATAAGTGCCTAGATCTTGTAATTGCTAAAATTGAGCGTTGTGACAGATGAAAGGGAATCAAGCACTTTAGGATCCAAGAGCTCAGATACTGGCAGTTTTGACCTTGAATGAAAGAATGAGTCTTGAAATATTTTTTTTTAAGAATTGAATATACCTAAGGATGTGTGGATGATGTAGATGTTACAGGTTGGAGATTTGTGTGCATATCAAATTTAGCTGACTCAGTAGGTAAACTAATAATAAATCATTCCTCCTTGATCATAAAGATCTTGGACTGCTTCTCTTTGTCTGTTATCTTAGTGTTTTTATACTGCCTCATGGCTTTAAATGCTTTCCATACACTAATATCTCCAAGTTAATCTCTCTAGTCTGGATCTCTTCTTGAACTCCAGGGTTGAACCGGCAACTGACCCTCTCAGCATCTCCCCTTTAATGTCTAAATGACATCTCCAATTTATATGTCCCACAAAGGATTCTAGATTTTCCTTCACCACACACAAACCTGTCCACATATGATTTTTTTCCACCTTAGCTAATGGCAATGCTATTCCTCCAGTTGCTCAGTTAAAAAATATCTTGCAGTCATCTTGACCTTTCTCACTCTACATCCAATCTATAATCAAATCCCATTGGCTCGATCTTCAAAATATATCCAATAATCCAGAATTCACCCACCACTCATTACCTTCATAGCTGCCCCCTTTGTCTGATCACGATTATTTTTCACTTGCCATTATTTTAACTACCTGCTTACAGGCCTTCCTGCTGCCATCTTACCCCATACAGGCTATTTGCAAGATAGTACACAGAGACTTTCTTTTATAAATGCAAGTCAGAGAATATTGTTTTTCTGCCTAAAACTTTCAAAACATTCACCTCTCATAGAAAAATCTGAGGTCCTTACACTGACTTGTAAAGCCCTATAGGACCTGGACCTGTTTACCATTCTGATCTCAGAACACTAGGAAGTTCACCCTTCATTACTCTGTCCAGCAACGCTGACCGTTTTCTGTTCCTGGGATAGCCAGGAATGCCCCTACCTCAAGGCCTTGCATTTCTGATTCACTGCATGAAGTATACTTTGTTCAGATAACCATATGGCTTGCACATCCACCTTCTTCTGTTGGCGCTTGCTTAAATGTTGGCTCATCAATGAAGACTTGCTTAGCCACCCTATTTCATATCTCAACACTTCCTACTCCTTTCCCAGCTTTACTTTGTCATACGTCTTATTAATTTCCATAAAATTGGGAAATTTACTTGTTAATTTTTTATTTTGTCTTCCTCCTAACTCTGCATTATAAGGTTTTATAAGGGCAGGATTTTTTGTTATTTGTTCCATTGCCATCAGCTAGAACACCAAATGGCACATACATAAGTATTTGTTGAATGGGTGGATAAATAACTAGAGACTGAAAGAACACTGAAAAGTTTTCTGATCCATCATTTCTTTTATTTTTTGGCCACTGAGACTTAATATATTTCATTTAAATGAGTATAATTTTTTAAGAGTCTCCAAGAAAAGATAATCCAGAAGCACTGAAACATACTTTGAAATCCATTTGCTTTGGGGTATACACATCTCTGAATCCTAAAGAGCATATTTGCCCATGTATAGTATCACTATGCACTCAGTAAATAGCTTAAGAAAAGCTTAACATGTAAAAACTAATAAATGCTTTTGCAAACTTAATCATTTCCTTTCTCCTACAGTAAGTCAATTTTCCTTATTTATAAGATCACTGTTAATATAATATCTAAATTGAACCTCTTGAAGTTTCTGTAAACCAATTTTGGGAAATCATTCATTCTTTTCCCCTAAAAAAAAGAATTCCAGTCCCTATAAATATTTGTTTACAAAATTGTTTTTTAAAAAAATTCTAAGTTGCATCAGCTCAAATAAAGAATACAGCAGAGCATGGTGCTGCACACCTATAGTTCCAACTACTCAGAGGCCAAACTGGGAGGATCCATTGAGCTCAGGAGTTTGAAACCAGCCTGGGCAACACAGCAAGACTCTTGTCTCAAAAAAAAAAAAAAAA
>NW_016814854.1:1049685-1052726 GCF_001698545.2 Rhinopithecus bieti | reverse complement strand
GAGAAAGAAAGAAAGAAAGAAGGAAAGAAAAAGAAAGAAAGAAAGAAAGAAAGAAAGAAAGAAAGAAAGAAAGAAAAAAGAAAGAAGGAAAGAACAAAAGAAAGAAAAGAAAGAAAGGAAAGAAAGAAAGAAAGAAAGAAAGGAAGGAAGGAAGGAAGGAAGGAAGGAAGGAAGGAAGGAAGGAAGGAAGGAAGGAAGGAAGGAAGGAAAGAAAGAGAGAGAGAGAAAGAAAGAAAGAAAGAGAGAGAGAGAGAAAGAAAGAAAGAAAGAAAGAAAGAAAGAAAGAAAGAAAGAAAGAAAGAAAGAAAGAAAGAAAGAAAGAAAGAAAGAGGGAAAGTCAGTCCAGGGCAAGATGACCAGATGACTGAGCAGGAACGGCTCTGGTCTGCAGCTCCCAGTGAGACAAACGCAGAAGGTGGGTGATTTCTGCATCTCCAACTGAGGTACCTGGCTCATCTCACTGGGACTGGTTAGACAGTGGGTCCAGCCCACAGAGGGCACGCAGAAGCAGGATAGAGCATTGCCTTACCTGGGAAGTGCAAGGGGTCTGGGAACTCCCTCCCCTAGCCAAGGGAAGCCATGAGGGACTGTGCCATGAGGAATGGTGCACTCCAGCCCAGATACTATGCTTTTCCCATGGCTTTCACAATCCACAGACGAGGAGATTCTCTCAGGTGTCTACACCACCAGGGCCCTGGGTTTTAAGCACAAACCTGGGCACCCATTTGGGCAGACATCCAGTTAGTTGTAGGAGGTTTATTTTTATTTATTTATTCATTTATTTATTTTATTTATTTATTTGTGTATGTATATATGTATGTATGTATTTATTTTGTACACCAGTGGTGCCTGGAACACCATCGAGACAGAACTGTTCCCTTCCCTGGAAAGGGGGCTGAAGCCAGGAAGCTGAGTGATCTTGCTCAGCAGATCCCACTTCCATGGAGCCCAGCAAGCTAAGATCCACTGGCTTGAAACTCTCACTGCCAGCACAGTACTCTGAAGTTGACCTGGAATACTTGAGCTTGGTGGGAGGAGGAGCTTCTGCCATTACTGAGGCTTGAGTAGGCAATGTCCCCTCATAGTGTAAACAAAGCTGTGGGGAAGTTCAACTGGGAGGAACCCACCTCAGGGCTACAAAGTCACTGTAGCCAGACTGCCTCTCTGGATTCCTCCTGTCTGAGCAGGGCATCTCTGAAAGAAAGGCAGCAACTCCAGTCAGGGAGTTATAGATAAAACTCCCATCTCCCTGGGACAGACCACCTGGGGGAAGGGGCAGCTGTGGGTGCAGCTTCAGCAGACTTAAACGTTCCTGCCTGTCAGCTCTGAAGATCTCCCAGCACAGTGCTCAAGCTCTACTAAGGGACAGAGTGCCTCCTCAAGTGGGTCCCTGATCCCCGTGCCTCCTGACTGGGAGACACCTTCCAGCAGGAGTCGACAGACACCTCATATAGGAGAGCTCTGGCTGGCATCTGGCAGGTCCCCCTCTGGGACAAAGCTTCCAGAGAAAGGAGCAGGCAGCAGTCTTTGCTATTCTGCAGCCTCTGCTGGTGATACCCAGTCAAACAGGGTCTGGAGTGGACCACCAGCAAACTCCAGCGGACCTGCAGAAGAGGGGCCTGGCTGTTACAAGGAAAGCTAACAAACAGAAAGCAGTAACATCAACATCAACCAAATGGATGTCCACACAAAAACCTCATCCAAAGGTCATTAGCATCAAAGATAAAATATAGATAAATCCACGACGATGAGGATAAACCATCACAAAAGGCTGAAAATTCCAAAAGCAGAATTCCTCTTCCCCTCCAAAGGATCACAACTCTTTTCCAGCAAGGGACAAAACTGGATTGAAAATGAGTTTGAGGAATCGACAGAAGTAGGCTTCAGAAAGTGGGTAAAATAATAAACTCCTCTGAGCTAAAGGTGCATGTTCTAACCCAGTGCAAGGAAGCTAAGAACCTTGATAAAAGGTTACAGGAACTGCTAACTAGAATGAACAGTTTAGAGAAAAACATAAATGACCTGATGGAGCTGAAAAACACTCCATGAAGCATACACAAGTATCAATAGCTAAATTCATCAAGCGGAAGAAAGGATATCAGAGGATGAAGATCAACTTAATGAAATAAAGCATGAAGACAAGATTAGAGAAAAAAGAATGAAAATGAATGAACAAAGCCTCCAAGAAATATGAGACTATATAAAAAGACCAAACCTATTTTTGTTTGGTTTACCTAAAAGTGATGAGGAGAATGGAACCAAGTTGGAAAACACACTTCAGGATATTATCCAAGAGAACTTCCCCAACCTAGCAGGACAGGCCAACATGCAAATTCATGAAATGCAGAGAATACCATGAAGATATTCCTCAAGAAGAGCAACACCAAGACACATAATCATCAGATTCACCAAGGGTGAAAGAAGTAAAAAACATTAAGGGCAGTCAGAGAGAAAGTTCAGGTTACCCACAAAGGGAAGGCCATCGGACTACCAGCAGATCTCTCTGCAGAAACCCTACAATCCAGAAGAGAGTGGGGGCCAAAATTCAACGCTCTTAAAGAAAAGAATTTTCAACCCAGAATTTTATATCCAGCCAAACTAAGCTTCATAAGCAAAGGAGAAATAAAATCCTTTACAGACAAGCAAATGCTGAAGGATTTTGTCACCACCAGGCCTGCCTTACAAGAACTCCTGAAGGAAGCACTAAATATTCAAAGGAAAACTGGTACCAGCCACTGCAAAACATACCAAATGTAAAGATCATCAACACTATAAAGAAATTGCATCAACTAATGTGTAAAATAATCAACTAGCATCATAATGACAGGATCAAATTCACACATAAAAATATTAACCTTAAATGTAAATGGGGTAAATGCCCCAATTAAAAGACACAGACTGGCAAACTGATTAAAGAGTCAAGACCCATTGGGGTGCTGTATTCAGGAGACCCATCTCATGTGCAAAGACACACATAGGTTCAAAATAAAGGGATGAAGGAATATTTACCAAGCAAATGGAAAGAAAAAAAAAAAAAAAAA
>NW_016814854.1:1037536-1046673 GCF_001698545.2 Rhinopithecus bieti | reverse complement strand
GGACCAACTGGACCTATTAGACATCTATAGAACTCTCCACCCCAAATCAACAGAATATACGTTCTTCTCAGCACCACATCACACTTCTTCTAAACTGACTACATAATTGGAAGTAAAACACTCCTAAGCAAATGCAAAAGAATGGAAATCATAACAGTCTCTCAGACCACAATGCAATCAAATTAGAACTCAGGATTAAGAAACTCACTCAAAACAGCAGAACTACATGAAAACCGAAAAACCTGCTCCTGAATGACTACTGGGTAAATAACGATATTAAGGCAGAAATAAATAAGTTCTTGGAAATCAATGAGAACAAAGACAAAACATACCAGAATCTCTGGGACACAGCTAAAGCAGTGTTTACAGGGAAATTTATAGTGCTGAATGCCAACAGGAGACGGCGGGAAAGATCTAAAATCGACACCCTAACATCACAATTAAAAGAACTGGAGAAGCAAGAACAAACAAATTCAAAAGCTGGCAGACGACAAGAAATAAATAAGATCAGAGCAGAACTGAAGGAGATAGAGACACAAAAAACCCTTCAAAAAAATCAGTGAATCCAGGAGCTGGTTTTTTGAAAAGATTAACAAAATAGATAGACTGCTAGCCAGACTAATAAAGAAGAAAAGAGAGAGGAATCAAATAGGTCCAATAAAAATTGATAAAGGTAATATCATGACTGATCCCACTGAAATACAAATTTACCATCAGAGAATACTATAAACACCTCTGCGCAAATAAACTAGAAAATCTAGAAGAAATGGATAAATTCCTGGACACATACACCCTCCCAAGACAAAACCAGGAAGAAGTCAAATCCCTGAATAGGCCAATAACAAGTTCTGAAACTGAGGCAGTGATTAATAGCCTACCAACCAAAAAAAGCCCAGGACCAGAAGGATTCACAGCCGAGCTCTACCAGAAGTACAAAGAGGAGTTGGCATCACTCCTTGTGAAACTATTCCAAACAATGGAAAAAGAGGGAATTCACCCTACCTCATTTTATGAGGCCAGCATCATCTTGATACCAAAGTCTGGCAGAGACACAACAAAAAAGAAAATTTCAGGGCAATTTTCCTGATGAACATAATGTGAAAACCCTCAATAAAATACTGGGAAACCAAATCCAGCAGCACATCAAAAAGCTTATCCACCATGATCAAGTTGGCTTCATCCCTGGGATGCAAGGCCGGTTCAACATATGCAAACTAATAAACATAATCCATCACATAAAGAGAAACAATGACAAAAACCACATGATTATCTCAATAGATGCAGAAAAGGCCTTCAATAAAATTCAACAGTCCTTCATGCTAAAAACACTCAATAAACTAGGTATTGATGGAACATATCTCAAAATAATAAGAGCTATTTATGACAAACTCACAGACAATATACTGAAGGGGCAAAAGTTGAAATCTTTCCCTTTGAAAACTGGCACAAGACAAGGATGCCCTCTCTCACTACTCCTATTCAACATAGTATTGGAAGTTCTGGCCAGGGCAATCAGTCAAGAGAAAGAAATAAAGGGTATCAAATTGGAAGAGAGGAAGTCAAATTGTCTCTGTTTGCAGAAGACGTGACTCTGTATTTAGGAAACCCCATCATCTCAGCCCCAAAACTCCTTAAGCTGATAAGCAACTTCAACAAGATCTCGGGATACAAAATCAATGTACACAAATCACAAGCATTCCTATACACTGATAATAGACAGAGAGCCAAATCATGAGTGAACTCCCATTCACAATTGCTACAAAGTGAATAAAATACCTAGGAATACAACTTACAAGGCAAGTGAAGGACCTCTTCAAGGAGAACTACAAACCATTGCTCAGGGAAATAAGAGAAGACACAAACAAATGGAAAAATATTCCATGCTTATGGATAGGAAGAATCAATATCATGAAAATGGCCATACTGTCCAAGTAATTTATAGATTCAATGCTATCCCCATCAAGCTAACATTGACATTTTTCATAGAATTAGAAAAAACTACTTTAAATTTCATATGGAACCAAAAAAGAGCCCATGTAGCCAAGACAGTCCTAAGCAAAAAGAACAAAGCTGGAGGCACCACGCTACCTGACTACCTGACTTCATACTACAAGGTCACAGTAACCAAAACAGCATATAAAGACCATGGAACAGAACAGAGTCCTCAGAAATAACACCACATGTCTACAACCATCTGATCTTTTACAAACCCGACAAAAACAAGCAATAGGGAAAGGATTTCCTATTTAATAAATGGTGTTGGGAAAACTGGCTAGCCATATGCAGAAAGCTGAAACTGGACCCCTTCCTTACACCTTATACAAAAATTAACTGAGGTTGGATTAAGGACTTAAACATAAGACCTAAAACCATAAAAACCCTAGAAGAAAACCTAGGCAATACCATTCAGGACATAGGTGTGGGCAAAGACTTCATGAGTAAAACACCAAAAGCAATGTCAACAAAAGCCAAAATTGACAAATGGAATCTAAGAAGAAGAAAGAATGAAAGAAAAAGAGAGAGAGAGAGAGAGAAGAAAGAAAGAAAAGAAAGAAAGAAAGAAAAGAAAGAAAAAGAAAGAAAGAAAGAAAGAAAGAAAGAAAGAAAGAAAGAAAGAAAGAAAGAAAGAAAGAAAGAAAGAAAGAGAAAGAAAGAGAAAGGAAGGAAGGAAGGAAGGAAGGAAGGAAGGAAGGAAGGAAGGAAGGAAGGAAGGAAGGAAGGAAGGGAGGAAAGAAAGAAAGGAAAGGATGGAGGGAGGGAGGGAAGCGAGGAGGGAGGAAAGAATACTTTGGGAAGATCACCTCAGGTCCACTATGTCATATTTTTATCAACACAACCCAGAGTCAAGCCCAGTTTTAAAGAATACACTAAATTTTCAAATAAGAAACTTCAAATGACTAAATAAATCACATTTTATCTAATGTTTGAGAAGCCTATTATAATTTTTCAAATTAATTGGCTATACTAGTGTATTATTTTCTATTCTCCCTTTCATTTTTTGTCTGCTTTACTGTTTGGTAAGATAATATTACATAGAGAGAGTTTTTCTGACTTTTCAATCTAAATTTCTATTTTTTTGAATTCTCTAATCATTTCCAATTAGTGCAGAATTAAGATAGATTAAGGATTGGAGCCGGGCATGGTGGCTTATGCCTGTAATCCCAACGCTTTCGGAGATCACTTGAGGTCAGGAGCTCTAGACTAGCCTGGCCTACATGGGGAAACCCCATCTCTACTAAAAATACAAAAATTAGCCAAGTGTGGTGGCTTTTGCCTGTAGTCCCAGCTACTCTGGAGGCTGAAGCAGGAGAATCACTTGAATCTGGGAGGCAGAGGTTGCAGTTAGCCGAGACTGTGCCAGTGCATTCCAGCCTGGGTGACAGAGTGAGACTCTGTCCACACACACACACACACACACACACACACACACACACACACACACGAGTAAGGATTGGAAGATACAAGCCGGCAGGAACTTTTCAACAAATAGAGGCTGTCTGTAATAGGATCTACTAAAATAGAATACAGTAAGTCTTTCCCATGAAAAGGTTTGTGGGAAAACTATCTAGTTGCCTATCAGGAATATGTTGAAAAGGAGGGGTAGGGGGGTTGGACCAAATAATTTCTGAAAAATTTTCTCTCAAAGTTTAAGAATTAGAGTTAGTTTAATGACATTATTTTTCCAGCAGGACTAAAATATTTATTTCAAACTGTTTCCACATTTTTTTCTAAATTTATATTATGCCTATTAATTACTTTCTTAAATCTCTATCACTGTCTTCCCTGAATAAAATAAACTGGAAATTTTATTTTACTACCTAGGCTGCCCCCTTTTGTCTTTCATGCGCAACACTGAATCACTTTTGTCTTCTCATATGTACTCTAAACTTTTTAATTTCGTGCTTAGCTCAGAGACAACGGTTTCAACATGTTGATTTTACATATTTTATACAAAATATGTAAATAGATATTGTGTGAATTTTCCTGAGAATTTCTCAAGGACAGAACAAGACTCATGTTTAAAATTTCTCTACCTCCCACAGAATGTTTCTGATTAAATAGTTTCTCTTTTAAAAGACTCAAATAAAACCTGTTATTCACAACAAAGTGCCTAGAACCAAATGCAGGGTTTTTTTGTGTGTGAAAAAATGATGAATAACATTTTCGTTTGAAAATCAATGCCTTTCTATATAGTATCCAGTAAATTATTGGTTTTTGTTAGTTATATCTAATTAGGAAGGCTTAATTCCCTTTTAACCATTGGATTTCATAGCATTTTATGTCCAGCTACATTAAGAATTAATTTTTGGCTTGGTACCAATGCTAAATTTGCTCATCCAAACAGAAGCCAGGCCAACAGCTTGAAGGATGAAGACAATAATTAACCCAAATCATACACCAGGAGCTATTCCAATGAAAAGTGTCCATTAAATACTGTGTCTTTCTCTGATGCTGAGGCTGATCCTGCAAAGGACATGCACTGCAACCTCCCACAGAATGTTTCTGAATACTAGTGCCAGAGATAGGACGGGAAGAAGTACTAGGCTGCCCAAATAAGGCGTTTCTTATTCTGGAAATTACAGTGGAAACCATGAAGAAACAGGGGTTTATCATAATCTGCTGAGAGGTGTGTACATCAGTTCAGCATTTCTAGAGGTCAGTTTAACAGGAGATGCGTCAAATGACTTGTAATTGATCATGTCGCATATTATTGTGTATGAGAATCTAGTACAAGAGGGAATAAAAGACCTATGAAAAGAATGGTTATTATAGCAATAAAGTAGGAAAAAAATTGCAACCAGTATAAGCATTGACTTTGTTAAATAAATCATATCTTGGTAAAATGATAAAATATTATGTTATATTATAAAATACAATGGTGTTATAGAAGAATATGTTTTTTATAAATTGAGTTACAAATGTGTCATTTTCTTAAAAAGTATGAACTGGTCATAGAGCAATATTATCAATATTAATATTGACAATCATTAATAATTATAATATTGATATATATTATATCAATATAAGATAAGAGCAATAGTAATATAAGATATATCTATTATATACATTATATAATATAACATAATATAAGAGCAACATTACCAATATTATCATAACACACACAAATAGAGGCAAGAATACTGAAATATTCACAAGCGTGTTAGCACAGATTGTCTCTGAAATGTAGGATTGTAAATCTTTTCTTCTACTTCTTTTCCTCTTCTCCCTCTGTCTTTTATCCTTTTCTTCCTCCTTCTCCTCCTCCTCCCTACTTCTCACTTTTCTTCTTGCTGCTTGTTATTTTCTAAATATTTATCCAAGAATATGATTCCAGAAATATTTAGAAGATGAAATTGACAAATACTTGGTGAATAGATGGAAATGTCCTATGATCAAGAGAGAAAGTGTTGTGGCTCCTTGTAAAGCCAGAGAAAACATTAGGGGAGATAGGAAAATAACTGGCTCAGTTAAGGCTGTATATGATAGAAACAAGCAAAGAAATAAAGTAGATGTCAAGAAAGCATTTGACATATGGATCTGGAGTTCAGGGAAAAGCTGTGGACTGGAGATACCAATTTGAAAGTCATCCACAAAGAAGCAGGTTATTGAAACTATGTGAGTGGATGAGATTGCTCAGGAGAGTGTGAAGCATACAAAGGAAATAATTCCTAGAACTGAGCCCAAGGAAACATAAACATTGGAGGGAAGACAGAGAAAGGAACCTAAAGAGAAACTAACGGAGGGCCAGAAAGGTGGAAAGAAATACAAAACTACAGTGGTAAAAGGAAGTGAAGGAGGAGCCCTTTAAACAAGTGAGTGATCAATAATATTAAACATGATGAAGAATTAAGTGAAATAACTTTCAAAGTGTGTAATAGACACAGCAATAAGTAGTTTACCAGCACTCTTGATGGAAACAATTTCAACCAGGTGCCAAAAAGTTTAAGGAGGAAAACGTGTGGTTTGACAGAAAAATATTTGGCTACAAAAGGACAGCAAAAAGTAGGCTGGTAACTGAATAAGGATAATAACCGTTGTTATTGTTGTTGTTGTTTTGTGATGGTTTTAAAATGAGAAGAATGTGTTGTTCTCTGTCAGCTAATGAGAAGGAGTTGGTAGAAAGCAAGAAGGTGAAGATTAGAAAAGAGAACAACTCAGTGTTTTTCAGACTTGCCTTAAGATAAGATCCCTCTCTATCATTTGTTTAAAAGATAGATTATAGAGGAGAAATCTTACAACCTGTATTTTTAACTATCTGTGTTTGTTACAGGAGAGAATTGGGAAAGGCTGGGTGGAATGCGGTAAATGTAAAGGTTTAGTGACTGACTTCCTTGTCTTCTGTTTTCTCCATGAAGTGGGATGTGAGTTCCCTTCTGAGAGTCATGCAAAGATTTCTAGGCACTATTAAGAACCCAGGTAGAAAAGAGATGTTAAGTTACAGTAGAACCAGTTTACAGGGTTGCATGATTTTTTGAATCAGCACTCCACAGAAGTCGATGTGACCAGGATTGACATGCAAGTGCTAAGAGAAAGGTTAGAACTCACCTTTTCTTCATGGAAGAAAAGCAGGGAATGCAGGTTCAAAAATATTACCAAAGTTTGCATGAAATGATAATCACGGAGAATGCAGGGAAAAGAGAGAGAATATAGGTTTGCCTGGGACTAAGGAATTCCCTAGAAGTTGGATAGTCAATGCTAGAACCAGGTAAATCCCAGGTAAAGCAGGATCATTGATTATCCAAGAGAGCAAAGATTATAGAAGGCTAGATTTGGGAATCTAAGTAAAATAAAAACCAAATGTAGTGAGGATAACTGAATTGAAAATTTATAAATAGAAGAGGTTATGATCAGAGATTGAAATACTTACATTTGGGTTTTCAGAGATGGGTTAGTTCTAAGTAATAAGATTCATGGTTTAAGGTCATGAAAGTCGATGGCAAAAGTGGGGTACACATGCAGGACCTGGAGCTATGAAGATCATGAAGCTGGAAAAGAGATTGAGTTTAATACAGCTTTTCATGTAATCTGTGACATTACCCAGGGTGGTGGCAGAACAAAATGAGAAGAGTAACCCTGATGTTAGTTCATCTTCTGAGATACCAAGAAGTGAGTAGACACCAGTCGAGGCTAGGATGAGAAGGGATAGAGTATGGTACAGCCAGATGGCATTAATTTAAATGCTCTAAAGAGTTGATTCAAGTTTAAGGGATAATTATTTAGAAGAAGCAGTTAAAAATAGACCACATGCGCTGGCCCTAAATTATGTGGGTTATGGTAGAATGAACAGTCTCCCTTTGATAAGACCAAAAAGATGCAAAGTTATTATCAGGGAAAACCAAGTTGCTGTTAGGGTAAGGGAGTAGAGAAAGATGCAACAAAATGGTTAAAGATGTATAATTTTTTTTACGTTAGTTTCATCTAAAACCTAAAAAGCAAAACATTGTCTTGCTTTATCAGGCCCTCATTGGATCAAGGAAAACAGTTCTCAATGAAAAAAGAAAAGATCCCTGTTGGTGGGGTAAGCACCAGAAGAACTAATGTTATTTGCTATTTAACCACCTAAACATAAAAGTTTACCTTGCATTATTGATAAATACTATAGATTTCTCATTTAATTTGAGGATAATTGCTATATAATAGCTTGAGGAAGTTGAATGAAATGGAATTGTTGGTGATTGGTTAGGATTACATGTTATTTAGTTATGTATATTCTTTTTCACTAATGATAGCAACTAACATTAATTGAGCTTATAAGGGTTCAGTACTGTGCTTGACACTCTACATATACTTATAAGGTGATTACTGTTATTCTAATTAACAGGTGATTCATCTGAGGATTACAGGTGCTAGTGGCTTGATCAAGATCACAAAGCTTAGGAAATATCAGAATAGGGTTTAAATTGAGGGGTGACTTTAAAGTACATCTTTGAAATCCTATATCATACTATATATTTAATTGATGCTAATCAGAAACTATCAGTAAGGGAACTTATTCAGAAATGGCATGTCATGTTCCTGTATCTCTTGGTAATCTAATTTTATATCAATTTTGCCTTTAGGTGAAGTTCTCCATCATTCTGCAGTACCTCCAAGCCTTTGGCTGGCTCTGGGTGTGGCTGACTGTGGTCACTTACTTAGGGCAGAATTTGGTGGGCATTGGACAGAATCTATGGCTTAGTGCATGGGCAAAAGAAGCAAAAAACATGAATGACTTCACAGAATGGAAGCAAATAAGAAGCAATAAGCTTAATATCTATGGATTATTGGGATTAATAAAAGGTAAAAGAAAATGTATAGCTGCTTCTCTTTTCTTTTTCTGACCTAATTGATTTAAATACAAACATATGGCACCATATTATTTCAAATAAAATCTGGGCCATAATTTTCAAATATTTCAAATAACTCAAATGCATATGTTTCCAATTTACCATATTTGAGAGAGTAACCCAAAACTTACAGTGTCATCTATATGACTCACATTATATATTATATATAGTTACTTAATCTTGAAAATAACTATTTAAAAAGGTGCTGTTGTCCTCATTTTACAGCCGAGGAAACTGAGTCTTTTATGTAAAGTCATGAAAGATTCAAAAATGGCCACTCTCTGTATATGTGAAGGTTGTGAGTGATATGAAGATAAACACGTGTCTGTTAAGGGGTTTAAAGCCTACTGAGCCTAGGTCAGGTGTACAATCAAACTACATGATCAGCATTAAGCACTGTAAAGGTAGTAAAGGAAAATGCTGTGAGAATTCAAAGTGAGGGGAGGCTGTATTGGGTTGACATATTAATGTGATTTCTAAAGAGTACGTGGCAATTGAGGGGAGACTAAAAGGATGAATAGAAGTTTATCAGCTTAAGATCACAGAGAAGGAGAAAGAGTCATAGAGGCATATAGGAAGGTGTGAGTAAAGACAGGGATGTGGAGGTAAGATGGGATTTGGCAAGAGTGAGGGTTCCAGCTTGAGTGGTCTTCAGGTTATTGGTAGAGAAAAGTAGGGAAGCTAAAGGTGAGAAGGAAGATTGGAGATATGTCAGAGATGATCACTGGGAAGACAAGTGGAGAATTTTGGAAAATTGATGAAGGAAGTGACATAGTTGGATTTGTATTTCTTTTTTTTTTTTTTTTTTTT
>NW_016814854.1:1034566-1036519 GCF_001698545.2 Rhinopithecus bieti | reverse complement strand
TGAGACGGAGTCTTGCTCTGCCGCCCAGGCTGGAGTGCAGTGGCCGGATCTCAGCTCACTGCAAGCTCCGCCTCCCGGGTTTACGCCATTCTCCTGTCTCAGCCTCCCGAGTAACTGGGACTACAGGCGCCCGCCTCGTCGCCCGGCTGTTTTTTTGTATTTTTTAGTAGAGACGGGGTTTCACCGTATTAGCCAGGATGGTCTCGATCTCCTGACCTCGTGATCCGCCCGTCTCGGCCTCCCAAAGTGCTGGGATTACAGACTTGAGCCACCGCGCCCGGCCTAAGAATAAATTAGGAGTGATAATAAAAAGATAGGTTTTTATTGGAGGGACTAAAGTCAGAGAGACTAGAATGAAGCAGGGGTTGGTAGGAAAAGAATAATCAAGTGTATTTGGGAGTCCAGATGAAAGGTAGTCTAGTATAGAAAGATCTCTTACCTGATCCATGACTGTGTCATCCAAAATAACCAATAGGTAAGAAGCAGAAGAGAATTGAATAAATAAATAATGAATGAATGAATGAATGGTCAGAAAGCTACAATGGGATTGGATAAAAGGGATGGATAGGAAAGACATTACAGTGAAAAACCTAAGAACTGTCCATTTGAGGGTGAGTCAAGAGAGGGCATTCATTAGCCAATCATGCTTTCGAGGTTTAGGTTGGGTAACTGGGAGAGGAATGAGGACAAAAATAAGGAAAACAGGAAACCAGGGGAAAAAAAAAAAAAAAAAGGAAACCACTAATTAAACCAGAGCCTTAATTAGTGAAGGAGAGAAATGGTGAGTTCATTGTTGGACACATTTAATGGGAAGTGTTGATGAATTTTTCCATTTTTTTCTCCAACTGGCAGACTAAAAATGCACATTTGTAAGTTCGGAAATTAGGTTTCTTTATCTGTAAAATGAGGGGCTTAAACTAGATGATTTCTACATTTCTGTCAGATTCTAGCATTCTAGAGCTCTTAGTTCTACACAGGCTTGTAATTATTCTGTAGAGATAATCAATGAACCCACAGTAGTGGATAAAATCACCATGAATGAGGAATAAGAGCCATGAGGGTGAATGACAGATTCTTGAGGAGTGTCCACATAGAGCCGATTAGTGGACTAACTTCATAGAAACTGAACAGAGGTAAGTTCCTGATCAGATGATCAGAGGGAGAGAAGGAGATAGAACAACAGACACCATGATGTGAATGCTTGCTCCATGTCTGGAAACACAGGCATGTTTCCATTGTTGAAGTTGAAACAAAAGAAAATGCCTGTATTTGACTTTTTCTGACCCATAAAAGTGGCAATTTCATATGGTTAAAGCTAACGCAGTAGTTTATTTAGCATGTATCCTAATGAGGGAGTTCTTACACTCTTTACTTAAACTTTGTTACTTATAGTTTCAGTTTTACCACTTGTATAAATATTGTTTCCTTGATTGCATCACATATGTGTAGTGCATACCTCAAGAGTGTAACAAATGTTAACTATTATTTAACAATAGAAAAGATAAGTAATTATGACAAAGCCCTATGACTGGTAAGTTTTGGAGCCAGATTTGAATCCACATCCAGCTTACTCCCAAGCCAATGTTCTTAAAAACTAAATTAGCATTTAGATGGACAGTAATGAGATATTCTACAAACACCAGGTTCTATTTCAGTAGGTTTGGGAAACTGAGAACTATGTTCCTCCATGAATCTGAAATCTTTTTTCTTTCCTTCATTAAAGGTTTTAAGATAGTCTACAATAAAATGACCTGTTTAATTCTGTTTAACACAATGTTCCTCAAATTTATTTGACCATGATTTTTTTTTCCTTGTGTTGCTCATTAATATCTTGGAGCAACTTGTGTTCCACAGAATATACTTTGAGAAATTCCAAAGTATGAGAATTGCCTTCCAAGAAACAGAAAAGTATGATGTAACAAAAGCAAAAAAAAAAAAAAAAAAAAAAAAAAA
>NW_016814854.1:1022595-1034229 GCF_001698545.2 Rhinopithecus bieti | reverse complement strand
AAAAAAAAAAAAAAAAAAAATAAAAAATAGTGTTTGAAGTAAATTCTCAGTCGTTCTGAAATGTTACATGTCTATTAAAAACAAAGAAAATTAAGAAATAATTCCTGATTATAGTCAAGGAAACATCATCAAGAGAGAAATGGAAAAAGAATATAGATTGTAGGTGATTAAACAATTGTTTGGAAAATTCAAAAGTATAGTATAACTAAAGGGAAGATTTTTTTAGACATAATTTCTTGTGTTTGTATCAAGAGAAATAGGCACCTAGAGAGAGACTGGTGGTAATAATTCAAATAAGAACACAATAGAGTCATCTATGTGGAAGTTGTTACATCTTCATATTCATATCCATATGGGAAAACAGAGAGAGATGCATGATTTTGGTAATGGAAAAGTCAGATAAAACAAAAACTATGAAACTTAGAGCCTTGCTTCTCTTTTCTCCTCTCTTATTTTTGCTGTCTGGCCATAGTACTGCTTGTAACTGTCTCCATTTAAAAATAAGCAGATATTGTGAGACAGATTTATGTTTGTTCTGTCATTTTGTTAACAACATTCACTGGGAAAAGAGATGTTAATAACGAAAATGAGATATAAGAATTATCTAGAGTATGAAAGAACAGGACCTTACAATTTCTTTGCTTTTGAATCAGTGAGAGTCAGATTTATTGACTTGCAGTTTGCAACTCAATGAGGAAGATATAGATGTAAAGGTCTCAAATTACAGCAAGAGAAACATCCATATATACATGAATCTCTGTATCTCTGCATGTCACATATACATATGAAGGCTAAATTCACACCAATTCAGTGAAATTATGTTACAGCTTTAGAGTAGATGTAATAACCTTTGAAGAACATTTTAAGTGAGTAAATAGCTTTTCTATAACATATAAAGTATGCAATTTTAGTGTCCATAATATTATTTATGTAAAATCTTCATTTTAATTAACTGTCAGTAAATATAGAAAGATTTTATAACCAAAGCAACAGATTTTGAACAGTTTTATCGTAAAAGTTTTTTTTCCTGATTGGCTTTTGTTTCGAGTGTTCTGCAGTTGTTAGAATATAAATCTTCTCTGATGTATCGTTTCTTCACATTTTTTACATTTAAAAATTTTTTAATTTTTAAGGCTTATTAAGTGCAACTGCAAATTAACGTTTTCATAAGTAAGGTGAGCCTAGAAATAAAAATGTATAATTTCTGGGGTTTTTTTTTTGGCAGAACTCAGCTCTCTTATGGAATCTGATTTAATTGACAGCAGGCTGTATTCACTGACATCATCATAGCTCATTTTTATTTTTTATTTTTTGGAACTTTAAAGCATAAACAGAACTTTCACATGTTAATACTAGAGGCCCACTATGAATAATATAGAAGGCTAGCATTCAAACAAAACTGGAGAACTGAAGCTGAAAATGCTACATCCATATTGTATGACGATAATAAAGATCTTGCATCATTTTTTAAAAAAGAAATTGCCCTGAATAGTTTTTTCCCTGAGTCTCAGCGATTTGCTTCAAATTTCTAGAATACTTGGCACATCTCTAATGTATTGTGTTTTATGTCTCACTATTGGGAACTTCCTTTCTCCGATCCAATGTGTAAAATATAGGCACCTTATTTTCAAAGTGTGATGATTAAGGAGCACACTGCTGCTTCCAGTTTAAGAGGGCTAAGTGGTTCATTTACTTTCCTTACCTCCCTAAATTCCACTGAAAGGACAGTGAATAAATATAAAAGGAAAGGTGTCAGGAGACTTCAGAGTAATACATTTCTACATACGGGAATATACCGATAGAAAATGAAGGGTAGAAGAAAACCTGTAGCCAGGAACAGATACTGGAGAAGTTGGAATAGAAGAGGGAGATGTTCAGTTGAGCCATGGAAAAACACTGAACTTATGTTCGCAGGTACAGAGAGAAGAATTGAGTTTCATGGAAGTAATCAATGTAATTCATTAGAACATTGTTCTGATGGCTTATCAGCCTCTTTTAGAAAAACACTACCACCACCACCAATGTATACAGCCACTGTGATAGAAACAGTCAATGAAAACCAGAAAGCTGATGTTTAAAGAGGAAATGAGGATTTCTAGCATGTGTGACATACCTAGGAGAAAGCCTCCTTATTGTGGCTTTTGGAGAAGGCTCAGCCAACGTGCCCTGCATCCCAGTATGAAGGCTTTCAGGGTCGTACCTTCCCACTTAAACAGAACTTGAAGCAAACTCTTCCACTCAGGGGAGAGAAATATTGGGAGAAATTAATGTATGCAACGGCAGAAGAAAGCCACATTAGGTACCTACATTAATTAACCATGTCTTTGTTTCGTATTTTTAAACTGATAATGTCCATCCAGGGCATACATTTCACTCAAACCAACAGCATAAATAAAAGTCAACAAACACAGCAGTCAGGCTCAGAAGTAAAACAATAATATTTGGAATACAATCAGACTTTCAAGATGTCTAATTACTGCTTTCAGAGATTCAAAATATTGCATCCATAAAGTAAATGTGGAATGTGCTAAACTAAGTTCAGCCTGAGGACAAGAAAGCTCTTGAAATATTTAAAGAATTTTAAAAGGTTGTACAAATATAAGGTAAGTTGGAAGAAATTATCCCAAATGTACAACGTTATAAACAGAGATGGAAAATGATAGATAACAAAAAATTACAGGTACAGTTCAAGAAGTTTAACATGTATATAGAAAGAGCTTCAGTAAATGGGGGGAAAATACTAAGTACGTAATATTTTTAAAAAATACTTCCTGGCCGGGCGTGGTGGCTCAAGCCTGTAATCCCAGCACTTTGGGAGGCCGAGGTGGGTGGATCACGATGTTAGGAGATCGAGACCATCCGGGCTAACAAGGTGAAACCCCGTCTCTACTAAACAAAATACAAAAATTAGCCGGGCGTGGTGACTCAGGCCTGTAGTCCCAGCTACTCGGGAGGCTGAGGCAGGAGAATGGCGGGAATCCGGGAGGCTGAGCTTGCAGTGAGCCGAGATCGCGCCACTGCACTCCAGCCTGGGCGACAGAGCGAGACTCACTCTCAAAAAAATAAAAGATAAAAAAAAAAAAATTAAAAAAAAAAAAAAAAACTTCCCACACTGAAGAATAGATATGCCTGTTCCAGCAACCATTCTAGTTTAGAGCAGGAAGACCGAGAGTCCCAAGGGAGCAGTTTATGTTGCAGAGGGCAGGTGCTCAACACGATTAAAGAAACAGTAGGATATTTGATGAGTTCGAGTGTATTCAGAAGAGACTTTTAGCTATTGAAGTGTTTGAGAGTAAATTAGCCCTAGTTACACAGAAAATTAAGCATACGGAAAAATAGTGACACAAGCTACATATTTGGTGACCTTCATGAGCAATATGTATTTATTGAATATTTGAGAAAAAATGGGTAATCTATTGGAAGGGAAATAGGAAAGTATGGGAGGAATGGAGGAAAATAATAGAAAACACTTAAGACTGAGAAAGCTAATAGCCATTTGAGATATTATTTAAAAATATAAGGAAATTAGCTAAAAGAATGAAGGTGGTGAGAAGCAACTAGTTTTGTTCTGTTTTAAACATGATACCTGCAAAGGAACAAGGATCATATTGGCAACACACTTTTATTAGCAGTCTTGTGTATTAGAGTGCAATGGAGCAGCTGCGTGTCTGTTAAGACTCAAGAGTAAACCGGCTTAAGTAACATGGAAGTGTATTGACAAAGGTAAATATGCCCAGGCATAGATTTTTAAACACACTTGATCCAGAGGTTCAAATAAAGTGTTCACAACTCTCTTAATTTTGCAGATCTACTTATTTTTTTTTCCTGGTTAGTTTTGTTCCCAGGCTTCACATATTGATGGAAATGTATCTTTCAAAGAACTTTCTTGTTTCTATGTGTGCTAATAATTGTTTTTCAGCTTCTTCCACTAAAGCTACAAGTTTATCTGATAAGTAGCTAATGCAAGAACAACTCTCCCATCAACCACATCTTAGGAACTTAACACACCAAAAGAATTGTATCCCTCACTCATTTTATGTGTCCACTGTGGGTCAGGAAAGGGATTCTGCTTATCCTAGGGACTCCAGCTGAGGAAACGAGCCAGGCTCCATTTTAAATGCTGGCGGGCACTGTGCAAAGGGAATAGGACTGACACCAGCAATTAAATGTTCTAACTCGGAAGTGTCGTATACCATTTCTCTTATAATTCGTGGTTCAGAGCTATTCATTTGGGTCTATCAACCAAAAGGGGGCCAGAAAGTTCAACTCTACCATGTACCAAGAAGCTGGGAGAATGGAAATATTTGGCTACAAGCACTGGTAACTAACATATTGTCCCACAGAACATCCTAAAGGTAATAGGTTGCTAAATTTCTGTGCATTAGATCGACCTTTTATCTTCTGTACATTTCTGTGTGGAACCTATGACCACAAGTGGGAGTGTTCTGCTGTATCAGCATGGCAAAACATCAGAAATGTGTATGTATTTCACATACATCATATATTATGTTTATATTTGTTTTAGTCTACAGTTACACATTTTGGGTGTAATATTTGGGTTTTCAGTTAAAATAAATATAAATATTTTTATAATTAATCTTTTTACAGCAATCTTTTGAAAGTTAAAGCACAAATTTCCTTATATTGTTAATATAACTGTGGTAACTATGTGTGTTTAGGTCTCTTTGTCTGCTCTGGAGCCTACGTAATCACTAGAGGATCCCTGGCTGCCTCTCGAACCATGTATGTTCAACTGTTGAATAATGTACTGCACCTCCCCATCCAGTTTTTTGAAACAAATTCCACAGGCCAGATCATCAGTCGTTTCACCAAGGTAAGGAAAGACACACCTTAAATAGCATACATAAAAGTGACCCACATTTAGTACCTTATTTTCTCACTTGTACAAAATATTGTGTGTTTTATATAGATTTCATTGTTAAATATATTTCTAAGCCTTAGGACATACATAACTGATGTACAACAGAGTCACATTTTGTACATATGATTAAAATAACACTTGAAAAATTACTTAAAGAATCCAAGAAACACATGTGCTTTGAGATCTACCACTCTAATTCTTACACACATCAAGTTTGAGAATCACTGCTTTAGGCTAAGAAGGGAAAGAAAATGTAAGTCGGCCAGGCACGGTGGCTCAGGCCTGTAATCCCAGCACTTTGGGAGGCTGAGGCGGGCCGTTCACCTGAGGTTGGAAGTTCGAGACCAGCCTGACCAACATGGAGAAACCCTGTCTCTACTAAAAATACAAAATTAACCGGGAATGGTGGCGCATGCCTGTAATCCCAGTCACTCAGGAGGCTGAGGCAGGAGAATCACTTGAACCCAGGAGGTGGAGGTTGTGGTGAGCCGAGATTGCATGATTGCACTCTAGCCTGGGCAAAAAGAGCGAAACTCCATCTCAAAAAAATAATAATAGTGAAAAAATAAAAAATAAAATTAAAAAAAAGAAAGAAAATGTAAGGCAATGTGGAGATATCCAGACTTTGAAAACACCCTGCCTTTAAGAAAACATAACATCACTTATGGTGAATGGGGAATGAGTTGAGATTTTCGGAGTGTCTCTGTTTATCTGTAGGAGTTTTCTCATTGTGTCTACCATAAAATGCTTCTAATAGAACTGTCCAATAAAGATAAAATGCAAGCCATGTATGTGATTTTAAATTTCCTGGTAGCCATAATAAAGAAGTAAAATAAAACACAATAGCAATTAATTGTGATAATACATTTTATTTAACACAGTATATCCAAAACATAATTCCCAACTGTAATTAACATAAAATTATTGATTAAACTTTACACTTTTTTGTACAAGGTATTTTAAATCTGGTTTTTATCACGTGCTTATAGCATATCTCAATTTGCAATAGCCACATTCCCAGTGTTCAGTAGCCACATATTGCTAATGGTCCCTACATTAAGATGCGCAGGTCCATAACCTCAAAGTGCATTAACACATTACTATGTATATGTAAAAACATGGGGGGTGTATAAACAGAAGTGAAGATAAAATGTGAAAACATAAATGAAAGTACCTAACATCATAAATTTCTAATGGAATGTTAAATCTTGCTTAATCATACCAAGGGACATACTATTGTTTGAAAAATTATAGAAGAGGTTGATGACCACCATTCTGTTTCTCCTAGAGGACATTTATGACTACAACTCTCCTGATTTATCATTATTTTCATGTAGCAAAATTTCAAATGATTGAGTCTTAAACAGATGAGAGTATGGGCAGGTAAATTCAAAATGGAAAATTCCATGTGAATATGATATTTTTAGACTGTTTGGTTTATGAAATAACCAGGGAACTCCCAAAAGAGGGTAGGATTAACAAAATTTCATCTCCGCTTTTTATATTAGTTTTGTCCTGAACTGAGCAGTTCATCTATTCAAGGTTCAGTGTCTTAGTATTCCCTGGAATCTCTCAGGTCATACCTTGTGCCGCAAACAGATAAAGTTATATGCAACAAAGTGTAAAACAGGCTGGGCGCAGTGGCTTATGCCTGTAATCCCAACACTTTGGGAGGCCGAGGCAGGTGGATCACCTGAGGTCAGGAGTTTGAGACCAGCCTGGCCAACATGACGAAACCACATCTCTACTAAAAATATAAAAACTAGCTGGGCATGGTGGCTCATGCCTGAAATCCTAGCTACATGGGAGACTGAGGCACGAGAATTGCTCGAACCTGGGAGGCAGAGGTTTGCAGTGAGCCGAGATCGCACCACTGTACTCCAGCTTGGGTGACACAGCGAGACTTCGTCTCATGAAAAAAAAAAAAAAAGAGTAAATCAATGCATGACCTTGTCATTGTCCTTCTGTCATTCCTATTGGCCACTCTGTCTTTCAGTTCATAATTTTGTAAATGAAGATTATTTTGTTTTCCTGCTTCTTCTGATATGAGTAGAATCCAGTTATCCAGGAAGGCCACTGAACATATTTGTAGTTGATAACAATGCCCCAGGAGTGGCTTACAAATTTTGAGTCATAAACACTGGTAGCCCAATGCCCCAAATATTGGGATAAAAAAACTAGCTATTGAATTATGGACTGCTTTTGTTTTTGTTTTTTTTTATCAAAGTCTGACTTTAGTTGTATAATTAGTTGTCATGTAGTGGTCATTGGGAAATATAAATTGCTTGATGATAAGTATCTTGAAATTAGAACAGCCTTTTAATTATTATAGTTGACTACAGGGGAAAAATATATGGGGTCAGCAAAGATCATGTAGTTAAATTTATTTATGAAATCAATAGATTGTCATACCTGGGTAAACATTTTAATTTTGCCATTGAATAATATATTTCTTATTTCTCTCATTTTAAACTGTAAAAGTTAAAAATAAAGTGACCTAATATCAAATTTTTCAGGACATATTTATAATTGATATGCGTTTGCATTACTATTTACGGCTGTGGGTGAATTGTACATTGGATGTTATTGGAACAGTTTTGGTCATTGTGGGAGCTTTGCCCCTCTTCATTCTGGGGATTATTCCCTTAGTGTTCTTCTATTTCTCTGTACAAGTAAGTGCATACATTTTTATTTGTATTAATAACTTATAAGTTCACAATCAAATATAGTTTCAGACTCACTTAAACCTCCTCTTTGTCCAGGTTCACTAAGAAGCAGAGTCGAAGAAAGGAATAGATGTATTAGAGATTTACTGGGGGAAATGCCTGTAAAAGATAAAGGAGAGGGAGCAGAAGAAGGCTGGGCTGAGCAAGCCCTCAGACAGCGACTCAGGCTGAATCTCTATGAGGGAGAAAAAGAAAGAAGATGGATTGGGTAACAAGGGTTTTGGACTACAGGACAGTTCTACAACAGGTTCAACAGGAAGTTCTCAATCACAGTTGCCTGTTGGAGGGTCTTATGGGCACTTTCTGCCAGTACTCAGTCATTGGCTGGCCTCTATGCTAATACAGCAGTGGATCCATCAGTGCAGTCGCAGGGGCTGTCAGTCAGCTATGCTCCTGCAGCAGGAGAGCTGGGGCCTGCATTTTTATGCCCATCACAAAACTTGTATGTTGTAATTTTAGCAGAAAATTAATTTCTCTGCACATCCAAGAGAGAAACAGATACTGCCTTTTTTTTTTTTTTTTTTTTTTTTTTTTTTCAGACATCACCTGTCTCTTACAGAAAAACAATTACTGGAAAGCTAAATATGTCTCTTATGATACTTACATGCTATCTTCATATTAAAACGTGATCATCCAATTTAAATTGCAAAATTATGTCACTGTAAGGCTGCAGTGGAAAACAAAATTTCTTAGCATTTTTTTTCTTCAGCAATCAAACAAAGCAATTTTATTAAACAATGAAAAGAATCAATTAAAATGGGTATCCTTATTATCTTTTTTATTTTACAAGAAACCATGACAGCTTTTGGTTTAGAAAACATTTATAGCTTCATACAGAAATGACTCACATAAATTTCTCCACCTCGCTCCTACACTGTGATATAAAAGTTCTTTTCATATTCACAGATTTATACACCTTATTTCTGTTCCCATAATTTTTTTGACACTTATTCTAAGGTACTAGTCAAACACGCAAGAACTATAAATAGATGAATTTTTCAAATGTATGCTATCAAGAGATTATTATTACAAAACATTCTAAACATCTTCTCTTTACATTCCCTTTATCAAAGTACATGCAATTTTTTATTGTAGGCTTAATTCCCAAAATCTGTGGGATTTGATTTGGTCAAATGTTATGATTCAGCATTGATTTTACCTTGTATGTTATCAGTTAAAACAGACTATCGGGATATAGAAATCATGCTTTGGAATAAATATTATTTTAATATAAAAATTGTGCTGGAAAGTAAGAAATAATAAGTAATTTTCTCTGTATTTTATACTTCATTTAAATTTTCAACAAATGTAACCATTACATATTCATAGAAGATTGCATATTTGAGGATAATTAACTAAAATATGGAGTGGAAAAACAGACATTCATTATTCTGGATTCAGTTTGAGCTCCATTTACACCTATAATCTACTTTTGTTTTTCTGTTCACTTAAACTAATTTCCTCTTTTACTGAAGTCCTTATTGCCAGGATAAATAAATAAATGGGAAATAGTTATTTCTGCAAATATATTTAAATTTTATTCATATCAGTAGAGATGCACAATAACTCTATTTTTCACATTATTAAGGTGTAAAATATTATCTTAAAATTCTGATTAAATCACTCTGAAAACAGACTACAGACAAAACACTATCCATTTTCACATCTGTTTTTGCATCACAGATATCAGTCCCTTGTGCACAGGTAAATATCAAGCATTCATATGTGAATTTTCTCTAGTAAGTTTCTAATGCTATATTAGATTTTCACGATACATAGAATGCTTCTAGCCATCTCCACTAATCATCATTTGTTAAATACTCATGATGTTAGCTCATTTGGGTAATAAATAGAGCAAACAATTAAGAAACTAAGTCTGATGAAAAATATACAATATATAACCAAGTCAGCTGTAAGTGATTTTTGCATTATTTATAACATCCTTTTACTCTATTAGCATGAATAAATAAGAATTGAAAATAGGCCACTTCAGAACAAGACATGCCCATAGTTATTAAGTGTATATTTTCACAATTTTGTTTTAAGCCAACATATAGCATGATATAAACCAGCATATATGTACTATGCTTACACACAAATATATACATACACACATAAATACCTTTAAAATTCATATTTACTATTAAGACTGCAAGAAACAGCAGCAGATTCAATACATAAGAAACTTCTAATATTTGGCAGGGGAAGACAGAAACAGAAAAAACTGACTTACTGGTATTAAAAATATACTAATACCTACATATTTAAATTTATGGAATTTATATATAAAGAGTGACTGTGTGTGTTTAGTTTTTCTTTTGTGTAATAGATGGGACAAGCAAGGTTATTTCAAGATTTAGTGTAACTGAAATTCAAATATGTAAGGACTAGGTGTGGGAGGTCCTCTCCCCGCTTAGTCCCTCCCCATTTCAACATTAAAACAAAGTTTCTGAAAAATAAGTTTGATGCAATGTCTTAGTCTTCATGGACTCAGACTGTTTCCCTTGGCTCACCCTCACTTGATATTTTTATTGCATTTTATGATACATATTTTATGATGGACCAGGTTTGAAATGCAGAAATATATCCTTAAATTGTGATACCCTACTCTAAGGGTACCAGATTACTGAATAGTCAGAAATGATGAGTTACAAATATAAAATGGTTTTCGTTTTCCTCTAATTATTGCCTTCAAAAAAGCTTTGTCAAGGTTCCCTATTCTATCCCTTAAGAGCCTTGAGCAGATTTTGAGTATAATAAATCCNTAACTTTTTGTAAAACAAGGTCTCCCTATACACACACACACACACACACACACACACACACACACACACACACATATATATATATATATATATATATAACTTTTTGTGAAAACAAGGTCTCCCTACATTCCCTAGGCTGGTCTCAGACTCCCGGGCTCTAGCAACCCTCCTATCTTGGCCTCCCAAAGTGTTGGCATTATAAGCGTGGGCACCACACTTGGCATCTCTCACAGTTCTGAAGTCTAAAATCAGTATATAGGCAGAGTTGATTCCTTCTGGAGGTTTTGAGGGAACATCTCTTTCATGTTTCTCTCCTAGCTTCTGCTGGCTGTCAACAGTCCTGATATTTTCGTTGGCTTTTAAACACATCACTTCAATCTCTGCCACTGGCAGACATGGTGTTTTCCCTGTGTCTATGTCTTCCTTTTGTCTCTTATAAGGATACTTAACATTGGATTTAGGGTGCACCATACATCCAGGGTGATGTCATCTTGAGATCCTTAACTATTACATGTGCAAAGATGCTATTTCTGAATAAGGTCACATTCACAGATACTGGGGCTTAGGACTTGTATCTGACTTTTGGGGGGTCACTCTTTAAATCATGACACAAGGGTCTTGTGGTTTTAAACTATTAAAGCAATTTCTGCTACATCTTTCCGACTGCTTCTTTCTGTCTTCTGATTAGAGATACTATGTGGCAAGCTCTCGGCAAATCCGGAGGTTAAAAGGAGCGTCCCGCTCTCCTGTCATTTCCCACTTCAGTGAGACTTTATCAGGAGTGTCCACCATCAGAGCATTTGGACATCAACAGAGGTTTATCCAGCAATACAAAGAGGTGGTGAATGAAAACTTGGTCTGTTTCTACAATAATGTAATTTCTAACCGGTAAGTCCCATCAATACTTAGCCTAAGATCAATCTCTTCTTAGACATCTTGCTCACTGACTTCTAAACAGAGGGTTTTGTAATGGCATTTCATTCAAGTTTTAGAAGTATGTATTCATAAGACAAATATTTTCCAGTATTTAATGTACATTTAAATTGAATTGTATCTATTTATATTCACATGAATGGTACATACAATTTAATATGAAAAGGTGCTATTAGAATTACTCATGACATAATTCTGCATGGTGTTTTATATTTTAGAATATATTTTATTTGTATACACTGTTACAAAACAGTGTACACAAATTTTATAAAAAATTTTGAATTTGAAATTATAATCTCACGTAAAGGAGAAAATGAAATATTAAATA
>NW_016814854.1:1014505-1022363 GCF_001698545.2 Rhinopithecus bieti | reverse complement strand
TATACACACACACACACACACACACACACACACACACACACACACACATATATATATATATATATATATAACTTTTTGTGAAAACAAGGTCTCCCTACATTCCCTAGGCTGGTCTCAGACTCCCGGGCTCTAGCAACCCTCCTATCTTGGCCTCCCAAAGTGTTGGCATTATAAGCGTGGGCACCACACTTGGCATCTCTCACAGTTCTGAAGTCTAAAATCAGTATATAGGCAGAGTTGATTCCTTCTGGAGGTTTTGAGGGAACATCTCTTTCATGTTTCTCTCCTAGCTTCTGCTGGCTGTCAACAGTCCTGATATTTTCGTTGGCTTTTAAACACATCACTTCAATCTCTGCCACTGGCAGACATGGTGTTTTCCCTGTGTCTATGTCTTCCTTTTTGTCTCTTATAAGGATACTTAACATTGGATTTAGGGTGCACCATACATCCAGGGTGATGTCATCTTGAGATCCTTAACTATTACATGTGCAAAGATGCTATTTCTGAATAAGGTCACATTCACAGATACTGGGGCTTAGGACTTGTATCTGACTTTTGGGGGGTCACTCTTTAAATCATGACACAAGGGTCTTGTGGTTTTTAAACTATTAAAGCAATTTCTGCTACATCTTTCCGACTGCTTCTTTCTGTCTTCTGATTAGAGATACTATGTGGCAAGCTCTCGGCAAATCCGGAGGTTAAAAGGAGCGTCCCGCTCTCCTGTCATTTCCCACTTCAGTGAGACTTTATCAGGAGTGTCCACCATCAGAGCATTTGGACATCAACAGAGGTTTATCCAGCAATACAAAGAGGTGGTGAATGAAAACTTGGTCTGTTTCTACAATAATGTAATTTCTAACCGGTAAGTCCCATCAATACTTAGCCTAAGATCAATCTCTTCTTAGACATCTTGCTCACTGACTTCTAAACAGAGGGTTTTGTAATGGCATTTCATTCAAGTTTTAGAAGTATGTATTCATAAGACAAATATTTTCCAGTATTTAATGTACATTTAAATTGAATTGTATCTATTTATATTCACATGAATGGTACATACAATTTAATATGAAAAAGGTGCTATTAGAATTACTCATGACATAATTCTGCATGGTGTTTTATATTTTTAGAATATATTTTATTTGTATACACTGTTACAAAACAGTGTACACAAATTTTATAAAAAATTTTTGAATTTGAAATTATAATCTCACGTAAAGGAGAAAAATGAAATATTAAATAGTGGTTGAGCACATTTCAATTTTTAGAAACTAATTTTATCAAATTAAAAAGTATATACAATGGAAGAGGAATTGATTTTCCAATAGGATTTTAAAATGCAATACATCATTTTAGCTGGTGTTATTTTGCTTTTAAATTCTGATCAAGTTTTAAAGCAAAGTTCTGCAAAAGTAAAATGCATTTTCATGCAGATGAATTATTTAAGTTATCATGGATGATCCTATGTTTGATTGAATTCCAAGTAAGTGGGGGAGAAAAAAGAAAGCAGCTCTTTCTGTTTACATCTCGATTTCCCAGGGGAGACAGTTAGTACTAAATGCACCGAAATTTTTCCATCTCAGTTACTCAGGAATATATTCCATTTATCACAGGTGGCTGTCTGTTAGACTTGAATTTCTTGGCAACTTAATGGTGCTTTTTGCTGCACTGCTTGCTGTGCTGGCTGGCAATTCTATAGATTCAGCAACAGTTGGTTTGTCTATATCCTATGCCCTAAATGTAAGTAAAAATGACTTTTGTGGTATATGGTATGTTTATAATCCAATTAATTAAACATTCTTCTTCTTTGCTTGTCTGAATTATATATTATATTAACTAAGTAATGAGAGACAAATCTGGATTGCCCTGGAGGCTCATTTCCTTCTCTATCTTGCTAGTCGCAGGAAGCTAGCTCAGCAATTCTAAGTTAACTTATAGGAAGAACAGGCTGATACTCAAGGCTGAGTGCTAAAGGACCAGGAAATCCTGATGTTCCATAGTTACTCAGAAGTTTCCTGCTCTCCTGTCCTGGTGGATTTATAGAGTATTACAAGGGTAAGGTCCCTTTCCAATACAGCTGGTTTATCTCATTTGCTCAGCTTAAGCAAGAAGATAATGCAAGCTCTAGGGAGAATATATGAGCTGTTTCTCTTCGGCTTGTAAGTTTTTCCCTAATAAACCCTATTTGATATTACACAGCAATGCACTAGTGGTAGGATGCACGCTCCCTTTGTAAAATAACAAATGCCCTGAACTGCTTCCACATTATGAAGAAGGTAAGTCTAGGTGATTGTGTTATATACTCTTGGTCCCATATCCAAAAACCTTGAGCCAGTTGCATTTCAGAATTCAGAATTTAGGCTGTTAGAAAGGAAATATGTACATAGCCATATCCAGGGCCTGGTTCAGAAGCCCATAATCAAACACTACTGCATATACCCACTAACTGGATTAAGCAAATGCTTTGAAGAGCCCCACATCAGTTCAGGCCAGGTGAGGTATCAAATGGGTTGGCGCCAAACTCAAGAAAAAAACTGGATTGTACAAGTTTTTTGACTTTTAGAATTCTGTTCAAAGTTATACCCTTAGAGAACCTACATTTGGGAATAGAGTGAGAAGAAAATATAGATTTTTTTTTTTTTCTTTTTAAGGGGAGCAGGAATAGTTAGAAATCTAGGAGAATCTTCCTTCTGATGGAAGGTAGTGAAGAATGCCAAAGTGTTTGCACACTGGTTTTTTTTTGTGATTTAGTATGCACATTTTTTTTTGAGGCATATCCCATCAATCTTACATCATTCCTATCATTCCTTATACCCACTATGCACTTCTTGCATATATGCTGAATTATGGTCTATCTTATCCCAAGTAATTCCATTATTTATGATATTAATGAGTTTAATATCCTTAAACACAAATATGCATATGAAGAAATATGCTTATTTCTAGAGCTGCTAAATAATCAAAAGAAATAAAGTATATGAGATAATAGGTGACAAGTTCTTGGCAGATTCAAGAAATTAAAAACAAAACTTTAGAAAAAATAAAGTATTATTTATGTTCCAAAAAGCTAAAGAACATGCATTAAGCTCTTGTTTGCTCCACCATATCCCCTAGATAACTCATTCTCTGAATTTTTGGGTAAAGAAAGCATGTGAAATTGAAACCAATGCAGTTGCTGTTGAAAGAGTTTGCGAATATGAAAATATGGATAAAGAGGTAAGCACACCTCCTGTAATCCCAGCACTTTGGGACTCGTAGGAGGATCACTTAAGTTCAAGAGTTCAAGACTAGCCTTGTCAACATAGTGAGATTCTGTTTCTCAAAAAAAAAAAAAAAAAAAAAAAAAAAAAAAAAAAAAGTAAGCTAGGTATGGTGGCTTATGCCTTTAGTTCAAGCTACCTGGGAGGGTGAGGTGGGAGAATCCCTTCTGCTTGGGAGTTCAAGGTTGCAGTGAGCTGTGATCACACTCTAGCCCGAGTGACAGAGCAAGATCCTGTCTAATAAAAAAAAAAAAAGTATGAGAAAAAAAAGAGGTAAGCACTCCTAAATAATCAATAAATGGATTGGATGCAGGAGTAAGACATTGTAATGTACTATAAATTGACATTAAAAACAAATGTTAAGCAAACCTGCATTTCCAAATTCATGTCATATTCAGTGTTTCAATGAAATTAAAACCAAAAGTGTTATAAAGTGGCCTATTATTCTATATATCACTAAAATAGAAATAAAAATACTTCTAATTAAATTAGGTTACACCCTGAATTATAAGATATATCCCTACTTCAATGAGTTATACAAATGCAAGATCATATCCTGTTTCTAAAAGGCACAGTGATTTGTCCTCTACTGATGTGTGGTGTAAAATATACAACTTACAATTATAACTTTGTGGAGATTTTACAGTGAGAAAAGTGTCTTAATATAGTCAACTCATAATTTTTTAGATTCTGCACAATTTCTAAATGAATTACATTTTATTACTTGTACCTTCTGTTTTGTTTACCCATCATTAGTATCTCCGTGAATGGGAAGGGAGAGGAGAATAAATCAGTCTATTTTGTTCCCTCTAATTAACTGTAATTTGGGAGGGTGAAGAGTTATTTCGACTATTGACAGAGTATAATATTTGAGTTTCTAAAATATTTTACTCATCTTGATTGCTTCTCCTTCCAACTTCTATTAATTAACAGGGCAGATGACAAAGATGACTTGGATTTCTGTTCCTTCTTCAATCCACCTAGGAAGCTATCTTTCTTTTTTATCTTGTAACTCCTCCTCTTTCACTCATGAATCTGAGGAACAGGTACCTCCTCCAAAGAAAAATCTAACATTTCCCATTGCATTTTTGGTTATATCTTTTCCTGTTTTCTCTCAGATCTTACTCTATTAACCACCTCTTCTAATTCCCACTCCCCTGCAGTTCCTCTCAGCCTGTAACTATGCCAAAATATTTTCTGCATTCTCCAACTCCTACTTGAACTTTGAATTTTCTCTGGATTTTCCCAAGGTCTTGTCTTTCCTTCTAAAAGAAATTTCATGAAAATTAGTCTACCTTCACAATCTTCAGTTACCAATATTCAACTTGTTTAGTCTGTCATCTCATGGCTAATATCAAATATTATTTTCTATATTTTCTAAATTTTGCTCATGAAATATATTTCTTTCACATTAGAAAAGATGACAAAATATGTGTGTACACACATTTAAACAAACAAAAACCTTTATGTAATTCGATGCAAGTTGTGACAAATACTGCTACAAAAACTCTTGACATGGAAGGATGAGTGTGTTCAAATAACCTTATTCAGCCCTCTACACCTGTTTCTCTGCTTTCCGTTACAGAAAAGTTCTTTTGCAAAGTTGCCTGTACTTGTTTTACTATTTCCTTTTCTCTGATTCATTTTTGGACCCTCTCCAAACAGGCTTTTGATCCCACTGTTCCACTGAATCTTCCCTCATGAAGATCACAACTGGTTCTTTGTCAGTCCTCACCTACCTGACCTATCATTTGATGTTAGCCATCACTCCCTCTCCCACGAAACACTTTACCTCACTGCCCAGGCATCACGCAGTCTTGTGTGTTCTTTTACCTTGTGCTTCCTTCAGTATTCCACACAGGCCCCTGTCTTAGGTCTTGGGCACAACTAATTAGTTCCAAATAGTTATTAAACCCTTTGCCTAGAATGTTCTTTCATTGGTATCCACCTAGCCTTTTCTCTGACCATAGTCAACAAAGCCTTTCCTAAATACCCTGCTTTAAACGACACCTCCTCCTTCTCCCAACCCTGGCTATTTCTTGTCTTATAAAGCTTTATTATCATCCAACATGCTGTATATGTTATATGGTTCTTTTTGTCTCTTCCCACTACACCCCATAAGGGAAATAATTTTATCTGTTTTCTCACTGCGGAACCTCCAGCAACTAAAATAGTGAATGACCCAGCAAACCTTCGAGGAATGAATGAATGACAAGCTGTCCTTGTCTCAGCTAAAATTTCAGGTTATATTCAGGCCCTTAAAAGGATTTTAGAAAATTTTTTTCTTAATACCTTGATAGAAGATGAGACGTCTTGTTACCTCAAAATATTTATTTCTAATATTTTCTTATAACTAGATAAGTTTCATGTTGGTAACATTTAAAACTGTTTTCAGAAAATCATAATATCCATAAATATCTTTCATCATTTATATTCATTTTTGTTACATGCATAAGAACTATTTTGGAGGGAGGGATTTTTTAATTATAATTGTTGTTTAAAGTATTTATTTTTTGTTTGTTTTTGTTTTAAGGCACCTTGGATAATGTCTAGAAGACCCCCATTACAATGGCCTAATAAAGGTGTAGTAGAATTTATTAATTATCAGGCTCGATACCGAGATGATCTTGGTTTAGCATTGCAAGATATCACTTTCCAGACTCATGGGGAAGAGAAGGTATCATATATATTTCATATGTTTTAGTTTCCCTTTTATCTGAATGCATTCATTGTTGAGTATAATATGATATTGAATATAAGGTGGTCTTTTGTTACGCAAAAGTAATAAAGACATGTGGTTGGTGTGTACTGAATATATTTTCCCTCTATAAAAATTACATTCCTTAATTAAATTGCTCATATACTACTGTGAAACATAATTTTGGTGTACTTAGTTTTACTTCCTCTATAAAATGAATTGCAACAATAAGTAAATCGTTACCCCAACACAATAAATCCATATATTTAACTATTTGTATACTTAAAGACATCGTGTTTTCCAAAACCATTAGAGAGATGGGAAAATGTTTGAAACGCACTTTAGTCAGAACAAGCAACTTACAAAACTATTGATAGTATATGATATTAGTTTTATTTTTTAAAAAAGCAACCAGATACATTAGCAAAATATTTTGGAGCAGACATATTTTGGAACAGAAGCAATCATCCTGAAATTTTCATTACCCCAATGACTTCAACAGATTTCTGTTTTTTCTGATTTATTTTGTTAGACTTAAGATTTTATATTAGGGCAAACGAACCACTTTAATATTCTATCTGCCGAACGTTCCTATTAATACCAAGATGCAAATCAGCAACCAGAAGATATTGCTCTTTAGTTCTCGTGGTCATAGGGAAATGTTTAATCACTGAGATGTTTATGACAAGATGATTATTTTGGCCAGGAGTCAAAATCCTTAAACACTGTTTTTGGCTGCCTATAATAGTTTTAATGCAGAGTTGCTTTGGTACGCCATGGAAATTTACAGACATTCCTTTGAATTTTCTAGTCTATCTGGCAAAAGATTCCAGTGCCCTATTTGTTTCTTTGCTTGTTTGTTTCAATGAAGGGAAGATAGAGAAAATCTATTTTCTGAAAATCTCAATAAAACCACTCATTATCATTGCTTCTTTTGCCCTAAACTTTAATGGGTAGTTTAGGGGTGGTTCAGGAATGACCTGGTTTTCCTGGGTCTGCTGGGGATCTTTGGTGAGAAAGTAACTAATTTATTCAAAACTAAAGGAAAAACACGGATTAGTCAGAGCCTTTCCAGCAAGTAAAGAGTATTTGGATAAAGACTGGTCCTTACAGGTCACCTGACATCTTCCATCCCCATCAAGGTTAGTCTTGTTGACAAAAATTGGATCCCACTGACCTGATACCTGAATACATTTGTTGCCAGTGCAAAGGCCTTGTTTCCTTACAAAAAGTAGAGTTTATGATTATTTCATTACAGATTGGAATTGTGGGAAGGACTGGAGCAGGCAAATCCACACTATCAAATTGCTTATTTAGAATTGTGGAGAGAGCAGGAGGCAAAATTATTATTGACGGAATTGATATATCAACTATTGGACTTCATGACCTTCGTGGCAAACTTAACATTATTCCACAGGTAAAGCCTATGTTGCCAGTAATCTAACATTATTCCACAGGTAAAGCCTGTATTGCCAGTAATCTTTCTTAACCCACTCCAAGAAAATCTGTTTTCTTTCTTTTTTTTTTTTTGAGGGAGAGTCTCCCTCTGCCGCCCGGGGGGGGGGGCAGTGGGCGGATCTCCGCTCACTGCAAGCTCCGCCTCCCGGGTTTACGCCATTCTCCTGCCTCAGCCTCCCGAGTAGCTGGGACTACAGGCGCCCGCCACTTCGCCCGGCTAGTTTTTTTGTATTTTAGTAGAGACGGGGTTTCACCGTGTTAGCCAGGATGGTCTCGATCTCCTGACCTCGTGATCCGCCCGTCTCGGCCTCCCAAAGTGCTGGGATTACAGGCTTGAGCCACCGCGCCCGGCCTTCTTTCTTTTTAAAAATCTGCTCCTTCCAAATCTATAAATTCATTGTCTGAAGCCATATCATTTTAAATGGAATATATGAAAACTGCTACA
>NW_016814854.1:1008821-1012361 GCF_001698545.2 Rhinopithecus bieti | reverse complement strand
TGATACAATTCCTTCATAATAGTAAGTACAAATAAAAATCAAACAAATAGATCAGACTGAAACACACTGATTTTTTTTGAAAAAAAAAAATTACTGAAGTTTTTGCTTAGTTGTTAGTTTGAGTGTAGAGTTTTGACTCTTTTTTACTTGAAGTTTAGAAACATTAAAAAAAAGAACAGTAATTCAGTTAGATCTCTTTTCTCAAGTTCTTTGATTTTTCCATCTGTGGAATCAAAGGAACTTGATCATTAAGGGGCATGCAGACTAACTTAAAAGTATGCCTCTTAAGTCAAGGATGAAATACTCAGCTGAAACTGGGTGCAGTGGCTCACGCCTGTAATCCTAGAACTTTGGGAAGCTGAAGCGGGTGAATCACCTGAGGTCAGGAGTTTGAGACCAGCCTGGCCAACATGGTGAAACCCCGTCTCAACTAAAAGTACATAAATTATCCGGCCATGGTGGTGCACACCTGTAATCCCAGGCACTCAGGAGGCTGAGACAGGAGAATTGCTTGAACCTGGGAGGCGGAGGTTTCAGTGAGCCAAGATTGTGCCACTGCACTTCAGCCTGGGCAACAGAGCCGGACTCCGTATCAAAAAAAAAGAAAAAAAAAAATCATTGTACTGTCTTCTAAAAATGTATTACAATGTCATATTGTTTAGACATATGCTTGTATTCATGCATTTACCTCAAAACAAATTTGAGTAAAATCTGGAATTCTGGAAGGGAAAAAATTAGTGGGAAAAAAGAGCCATCAGTCGTTCTTCTCTTACAGATAGAGTAAAATATAGTTTCACTAGGTATCTTGATATAGAATAAAGAAAACGAACTTAATCCTCTTTGAATTCTCTTCAACCACTAACTTACCTTCGTGTGGTGTGGACAAGAACTCTTTGGCTCTTCCAGCTCACTCTCTGTAAAATAAGAATACTAACTTCTATCTTTCTGAGTCGGTATACTGATTGATAATATTATATACATACTACTTTTCGTATTTATTGTATGTTATATCCTTGACTACATGGCAGGAATTATCATCATTATTTTGGTGCTTGTTATTATTTTCAGTAATAGGAATAGGAGAAAGAAAATCATGAGACTTATGATGACTTCATATGAATTATAGTTTATTTTGACTCTCTTCTGTTTTTGTTTTAAATATAAAATGAATTTGATGACTATAGTAGGTCTGATAATTTTGCTTTCTCCTGCTTTGTTTTCTGAGTCTGACTTTTAGAAATGTATTTATGCCTCATGACAGTAAGATTATGCGGGACTATTTTCTGCTCTAGCATCCTGTTTTATTTTCTGGAACCCTTCAAATGAACCTGGATCCCCTAAACAAATATTCTGATAGCAAGCTGTGGGAAGTGCTGGAATTGTGTCACTTAAAAGAGTTTGTGCAGTCCCTTCCTGAGAAGCTACTGCATGAGATTTCAGAGGGTGGTGAGAACCTCAGGTAAGCTGCTAAGAGCAGAGCTTGTCTAAGTTATTCATTCCAAGCTCTTTAGAAACTTGAACTGGCATCGAAGAGAAATATAGCTCCTGAGCCACCAGGGCCTGTTTAAAGTGCACCATGGCCAATTCCCTCTAAGGAAGAGAAGGAAAAAGTTAATTGTTGCTGCAGCCTGGGAAACCACTGGCTAAGAGAAAGGAAAGAAAAAATAAAGAACAATGCCCTATGAAAAGTCACTATTTAATTCAATCTTCTTTTGTCAAGACTGCTACTCTGAGAGCCTCGTTCCTAAAAAATGTTGTAAGGGGCTACTTTGCCTTCACCGTTGTTTGTTGCCTTAAGATAACCCCCTTCATGTGACCAGAGACCCAAGGAAAGTGAGCTAGATCCCTGTAATGGCCTGCGTGGCAGGACTCCCATCACTCCTTCTTTGATCACTTTCTCCCTACCCCTCTGTGTTTCTGTAACATTGGTCTCCATGCTGTGTCATGAGTTTGCCAGGCCAATTCACACCTACCGCAGGGATTTTACATCTGCTGTTTTCTTTATCTGGAACAAGTTTTTACTGGAAATCTGCATGCCTCACTCTCCATGTCCTTCAGTCCCTGTCTTAAAATTTCTCCTGAGGATTTCTTTGGCAAGCCCATCTAAAATGCCCACCCCACACCCACACTTTATACCCCACTTCTGTGTGTTTGAATTCTTCTTAACACTTATTATATACATATTATCCATGAAATTACTACATATAATGTTGCACCGTACTCGTATACCCCTCCTACTATGATTTTTACTCAATTATCTTGCTTATTGCTTTCTGTGTCCCCCTGAGAATGCATCTGCTACACAGAGATTTTTGTCTGTTTTGCTCATTGGTCTAAAGTCTGTCACTCCCTGAGTAAATGTTTCTTGAATAAAAGAACAAATGAAGTTGTGGGTGAAAGAAAGAATGAATAGTGGTACCATCAGAATTTTAAAACATGAAGTGTGTTACCATAAAGTCCATTGTTGAAATTATTATTATTATTATTTTAACAGCATGGGACAACGGCAGCTGGTCTGTCTTGCTCGTGCTTTGCTTCGAAAAACAAAAATTCTCATCTTGGATGAAGCAACAGCCTCCATCGACTTTGAGACGGACAAGTTGGTGCAGACCACAATCAGGAAGGAGTTTTCTGATTGCACCATCCTGACCATTGCTCACAGACTGCAATCTATCATTGATTCAGACAGGTGTGCTTGCTTTCTTTTCAGAAATAAAATCATTTCTGCCAAGATAAATATTGGGTATATGAAACACACTGATTACTTGCCAGTCATAAATAATTATATCTGTGCTGAGAGATACAAAGTTTTCCCTAATGATATAAGAGGTATTTTCCAAAATAATTGAAGGAAAAGTTAAAGCTAAAAGAATATTAGAGAACTTGATGTAGTTCCTGAATTAACTAGCACCTATATGTTGAACTGAAATAACTCATACACTGGTCTAAACTTTATATTAGCAGGATCAATAAAATGTGAGGTGGAAGACTGTAGGTTACCTGATGCTATTCTTTTCACATTTCAGGGTGCTTGTTCTAGACTCAGGAAGCATTGTGGAATTTGAAGCACCTCAGAATTTGATACGTCAGAAAGGACTTTTCTATGAAATGACAAGGGACGCTGGAATAACACAAGAATCAGGCACAAAAAATAAATTACTTTAGCTGTATGTTAATTTGCATAATAAAAAATCACAGCAGTGTATTAGTATTTAAAAAGCAAAGATGTCACAAGAACTGAAAACCAAACACCGCATGTTCTCACTCATAGGTGGGAATTGAACAATGAGATCACTTGGACTCGGGAAGAGGAACATCACACACTGGGGCCTATCATGGGGAGGGGGGAGGGGGGAGGGATTGCGTTGGGAGTTATACATGATATAAATAATGAATTGATGGGTGCTGACGAGTTGATGGGTGCAGCACACCAACATGGCACAAGTATACATATGTAACAAACCTGCATGTTATGCACACGTACCCTAGAACTTAAGGTATAATAAAAAAAAAAAAAAAAAAAAAAAAACAAAGATAAAA
>NW_016814854.1:961738-1007739 GCF_001698545.2 Rhinopithecus bieti | reverse complement strand
AAAAAAAGTTTTAAAAGTATATTTTGAGCTATTGTACAATTTATGAAATGATGAAGAAATCACAGAAAAAAAGTTATTCAACTGCTTTTTGGAAAGAGTAATTATATATTAACAGATTTTTTTATAATTGTTTAGAATGTTTTATATTTTTATTATTTACCTTTGAGTAAAAGAAAAAGCCTAGTATTTTCTTTGGAACACTATTTTTTGGTTAATATACCAACCTCAATGGGATATTTTATTACATTTATGAGAGGATTGTTGATTTGTAGTACTAATCAGATTTAAAGGGCTTTTTCTTTAGTAGTTTTGTTTAAAAGAAGCAACATTATGTCTCTGAATTGTCCTTCAAATTTAAAGTCTTTAAACTTCAATAAAATTTTCTTTCAAGAAGATTTTAATAAAATAGTTTAAAATGTTCTTTAAAGCCCATCAGCCTTTTCTTTTGTCCTCCTTTCTTCCTCCCTGGGCAGCCCTGTACAACCTTGCTTCATTTCCTAAGGGTGTTTATGAAAAGTTACCTTAAACTAGAAAACTTGTATTATCTAAAATCTCCTCCCTTAAGGATGTTAGCTGCTTGAAGTGTTGTCCTATCTGTACAATCCCTGAAGTGCTTTGTAAACATTGAATAAATAGCTGTTGAATTATATTAAGAAAGGAATCAAAATACTTCATTTATATGAGTTAAAAGATGTTTTAGCTCCCTATTCCTATAATTTTAGTAAATCAGAGAAGCTGCATAATTTTAAAATCTAATGGGAAATCAACAGTAGCCTGGATAAATTGTGGTATATTCACATAATATAATTCTATCTAGCTATGAGAATGAATGTACAACAGCTACTGTGCACATTAGGCAATCTGATGAATCTCACAAAGAATGTTGAGTGAAATAGCCACAAAAGAATATTACTATATGACTCCATGATTCTAATTATATAATTTTTTTAAAAGGAAAACTAATCTATACTATTAGAAGTTGGGATACTGGTTATCCTTGATGGGGAAGGTTATAATAGGGTACACAAGGTAGACTTATGGGGTAATGGTAGCATTTTGTTTCTTGAAGTGAATCTGAGTACTCATTCAGTTTGTGAATGTTCACCAATCTGTATATTTAGAATATGTGTAGTTTTCTGCATATATATACGGATATATATTATCTTCATATGTAATACAGAGTAAAAGAAAAGCAAAAGTAAGAAACATAAAAAATGACTAAATCAAAGCTATTCAAATATAATTTTCTTGCTTTAAGAAATCAATATTTTATTCATACTTCAATTATGTACATCAAGTTTGTTCAATTATTGATGTACACTAGAAGCAGAGTGCAAAGTACTCAAAGTGATTGGATTACAGAGAGGTAGCACATTTGTAATAAAAAAGGTTATTCCATGATTGTATGATTTGTTTAAAGATTGTAACTTCAAAATAGATTCATAAAGTAATGATACATTTCAATATACAAAATATTTACCATAGCTGACGGAGAAAAATTCTAAGTAGCATTAAGTTGCTTTCTTTGAGGATAATGAGAATGTTTATTATTGAAAGCCCATGATGTGCCAGGTAATGTGCAATATATTTGGAACATGTGTCACTTTCAATTTTCACTCAGTAATATCAGGAAGACATTATCTACTCCATTTTATCAAATACAATGCTAAGATTCCAAGAGGAGCTGGGCCAATAAGACAAAGAATCCAGGTCTATGTGAGTACAAAACCGAGGATGCTCCTTCTAGTTCTCCACCAAGATGTCTCATTCCTAGAAGAGTCACTAAAAAATAGTCTGTAGTTCGAAAAAGTTTCAAAATCTTTTAAACAATGGGATTTTAAACCAATATCTTTGTGGGCATACTAAATAAAATTAGTTTGAGGTGGGGGTAGGATCCATGCCTCTTTAAATATAGTATTAGGCTGGACCATATAAAATAGTCATTTCTGTAGGTCAAAAAATGGCTGAATAATGGCAATTTCATTTACTTCTAAACATAGCCTTGATATAGAAGTGTTTAGAAAACTTAATGTTGCATTTTAATATGCATGTAAATAATGAATAGTTCTACCTGATCTAAAGGGCCTTTCTTTTAAAAGAAAATTTAAAAGCTAGAATGCAAAAACATAGTAGTTAAGAGTTCAGGATCTCAAGACAGGATACCTATGTGAACTCAACCACTTAATAGTTGTATAAACTTGAGTAACTTTACATATTTCTCTGTGTTTATTTGGAGTCATAATTCTATTTACCTCCTAAGTATGCTATGGAAATTAAATCATGTAATACATGTAATCACTTAAGACAGTGTCTAGCATATAGAAAACATCGAATAACATATTGGCTATTATTTAAACACCAAAACTCCTTGTTCCTTATAACCATAGTCTCATATTTACAAAATCACATTATAGGACACTTTATTTATTTTTTTTGAGCCAGAGTCTTGCTCTATCGGCCAGACTGGAGTGCAGTGGCATGATCTCAGCTCACTGTAATCTGGGCTTAAACAATTCTCCTGCCTCAGCTTCCTGAGTAGCTGGGATTACAGGCATGTGCCACCATGCCTGGCTAATTTTTGTATTTTTAGTAGAGATGGGGTTTTACCCTGTTGGCCAGTCTGGTCTCAAACTCCTGACCTCAGGTAATCTGCCCACCTTGGCCTCCCAAAGTTCTGGGATTACAGGCATGAGCCACCACACCAGGACACACTCCTTTTTTTTTTTTTTTTTTTCAGGTGGAGTCTCTCTCTGTTGCCCAGGCTGGAGTGCAGTGATGCAATCTTGGCTCACTACAACCTCCGCCTCCTGAGTTCAAGTGATTCTCTTGCCTCAGCCGTGTGACACCACACCCAGCTAATTTTTTAAATTTTTAGTAGAGACAGAGATTCACTGTGGTAACCAGAATGGTCTCGATCTCCTGACCTCGTGATCTGCTGGCCTCGGCCTCCCAAAGTGTTGGGATTACAGGCGTGAGCCACCGCACCCGTCCCAGGACACACTCTTAAGTAAATAAAAAGTACAAAAAGTTTATAAAAGCCTATTTCATACACAGCAACCTTGGGATAACTGGAGATTCAAAGAAGATATAGGCCTCAGTGATGCATAATATTGTCTCAGTGAGATCAAGCAAATATGAGGAGGCAGCGGTTAGGAACTTCTTCTAGCTCCTTCTAGTTCTCCTTTCCTACTTTCCTGGATGCAAGTAGATCATTTTTTAATACAAGAAGTAAGAACTTCTGGTTGTACTGTTATCAACATGTCTCTAAATCTTCTTATGAAAAGGAAGGCTATTTGGTAATTCACGTGTCTACTATGCTGCTGAGTTAATGGGCCGAGGAAATGGGTCTGAACCATAAGAAGAGTTCCTGGCTTCTTGATGATTGCTATCTAAGTAACCCAGGCTTCTCACTAGTTACTTTCAGAATGGATAGTCTGAACTTAGTTATCATTGTTGCCCAAAGATAGTAACCTTTTGCTTATCTCAATAATGCTGCAAAAAAAGAAAAGGAATAGGCATAGGAGGAAAATGTAAAATAGATCATAAATAGAAAAATATTTTTGATGAATTTGCTTCAAACATTTAGAAAGAAAATAACACATGCATTTTTTTGTATGGCAAGGAGAGTAACATAGTATCAGTTTTGAATTCATGTTTAAACAACTCAGATCTTCATTAATGCGCTTGTGATGACTGGTTTATGGCCTTTTAAAACTCTGATATACACAGTAGAAATAATGTGGTGATCAAGACGAAGACTAAAATGAATGATTTGGAATGCAAGACAATGGAGTGCAAAAGGAACTAGGCGTAAATATTAGTACAGCTTCAGTCACCACTAATTCCCTGTGAACATCTGCTTCTGGCTTTCTGTTGTGAGCATTTGTGCAACAATTTCCAGATTTTACAGAACATCCTACTGCTTGACCTATATTACCATACCTGTCTACGATATTAGAGAGGTAACAAACAAGAATTACTATCAGTCATGATACGTAAGGTCTTGAAAAGTGTTGTTTCATATATTCTGTTAGACTTTTTAGTTAATACAGGCAGGAGGAAAATCAGTTTTCTTTTATTCCATCTTGGGCAGAAGTACAAGTCCAACAAAAGATAATGTGACCAAATGTTTAACTACATAAGGGTCATAAATTGAAAAGTACAAGCATGAAAAGAAGTAAAACAAGGAAGTGTAAACAACCACATGGCTTGTTGTTCTTGGGTAGAAAGAAGTCCCAAAATAGAGAGTACAAAGTTGGTTAAGGTGGCTCCATATCACCTGGGCTGTACCTATCTGTTTCAAACATCCACAGCATGTTTATTGCTTGGTAGTTGCAAACCCCTTGCTATCTGCAGTATCATGCCTGCATTCCAAGAAGGAGAAATGAATGGTGACCAGACATTTGTACAATCCAAACATGTAAAAAAAAAAAAAAAAAAAAAGCCTGAGTTTATACCTAGTGATTTATGCTTATATCTCATTGGCCAGAATATGTCACAGAGCCATCCCTAGCTGCAAGGGAAGCTGGAAAATACAGTTTTTGAAGTAGGGATATTGCTGCTCCAAATAAAAGTGGGTTTTGGAAGTAAGCATGAATAAAATAATATTATGATAGCATTTAGCAGGGCCTGCCACAACTACTCAAAGAACTTTTCAATCATGTCAAAATTATCTTATTAGTTTAGCAACTTGGGAGACAGAGGAAGGGTACTGATTACACCTAATAGTTGAGACCCAATTTCCAGTTTCCAACAGTCCATGTTAAATAATTTAAGGTGAATGAACTCTAAAAAAAATGTGTTTTTATCATATTAGCTTTACATACATACACATACACATTCACACATATATATGTATACATACAATATATATAAAATAAGTCACAGAGTTACAAGTGTTAGAGCATTTGAAATTTTTTAGGTGTTTTAGGTAGGACAATTAATAAGTAATTCAATGAGGTATCAAACAGACTGTATTTATTCCTGCTTTAAAATGCGAATAATTTAATGTGAGGCAAATCATTTATAATTCTTGTCAAAACAAAGTAAATGCTTTACCAAAGCAAAATTTTTTTCATAGTTCATCAGAAGAACCCTCAATAATTTACAGAAATTTTAGACCCATTGAATTAGGCTCTGATGATACTGGGGAATGTAACCTATTTGTTGCTCCTTAATAAGCCCACATAAGGGTGGCTTATGCCTGTAATCCTAGATTTTGGGAGGCTGAGGTGGGTGGATCACCTGAAGCCAGGAGTTCGAGACCATCCCAGCCAACATGGCGAAACCCTGTTCCTACTAGAAATACAAAAATTAGCTGGTTGTGGTGGTACCTGCTGTAATCCTAGCTACTCAGGAGGCTGAGGCAGGAGAATAGCCAGAACCTGGGAGGTGGAGGCTTCAGTGAGCTGAGATTGCACCACTGCACTCCAGCCTGGGAGACAGAGCGATACTCCATCCCAATCAATCAATCAATTAAAAAAACCCACATAAAATTGACAGTCACTGAACTTTGTTCATTTCTCTATCTACCATATGTATTAATCGTTATCACTTTCTTTGTGCCAGGCACTTACAAAAACCAAGTGAAATAGGTGCTATTGATTTCATTTTGTATTTAAGAAATTGATAAATTCTAAACCTGCTTGTTGAAAATGTAAAGGAATAAAAAGCATAAATCTCCAATGTTAACATTAGCTGGTAAATAAGAGGTCTTACATGGATACTATCCAGGTTTGGTAATGGAACAGAAAAGGTACTATGGGGTTGTATTCTGTAATGGATAAGGCAGCATTGCACTGGAATTACAAGCATAGACTGGATTTGAATCCCGACTTTCTCACTTAATAGTTGTAATCCTGTGAAAACTGCCTAACATATCTATGCCTTAATTTCCCTATTTGAAAATGCACATAATAGTACCTACCCAAATGGTGCTAGAACTAAACTAAATTGATTAGTATTAGTAAAATATTTAGAGCAGTGCCATAGTAAGAACTCTATTATCTGCTGTTGTGTAACAAATTAATCCAAAGCTTAGTACTTTAAAATAACAGAAATGAATGATCTCACATTTTCTGTGGGTCAGGAACCTGGTAGTTCAAACTGTTTATAATTCTTGCCAAAACAAGAATTAAGGTGTCTCATGACATGGCATTCAAAGAGTCAATTGTGGCTGCATCATCTCAAGACTTAGTAAGGCTGGAGGGTTCATTTCAAGAAAGCTGTCTCACATCGCTGGAAATTTGTGCCTCCTGTCAGTGGGGCCTACCTGTCTGCCTCCATGCGGCCTCTCATCTTCTAGGGTGTCTTTCTACACCTGTATTCACCAAAACAGCTTCTTTACATGGTCTTCTTAATGTGGCAGCTGGGATCCGAAAGAGAAAGCCAGCAAGAGGGTGCATCCAAGAAGGATGCTCTTTTTTAAACCTAATTTCAGAAATGACATCCCAGTATTTCTGCCGTATTCTGCCACATTATTCATTAGCAGTGAGTCATTATCTCTTGCCCAAATTCAAGAGAATAGGATTACACACGGATGTTAATTCCACAAGGTGGGATCACTGGATCCCACATCAGAGTATGCCTACCTCAGTGAAGCACTATCTGTTAATTCAGATAAATATGAACTATTGCTGTATTCCCTCATACATGTGAGTCTCTCCAAGGTCAAGTCTACCGTCATTATCTAAAGGCTCATGTTAAAAGATTAATCAAATGAATTCTTAAAGAAGCAAAACACAGTTAATATATTGTTTATTTGTCCAAAGACTACTATAAACTTTGGTTAGAGAAATATTTATTAACCATCAACCAAAGGAATCCTGTTACGTAAGATTATTTATTAACTAGCTAGATTAGGTTAGCTTAGTTTCTGGCTCCACCATGGTCAGAAGCCATGAATTGGTGTTCAGAGTTCTGAAGACACTGTTCATATGCTACAAGAACTGCCTTTTCTAAATTAGAGAAATAAGTGGAAAGCATATAAGCAATACAAAGGATATAGAGAAATGTACATTTGGGGAACAACTAGGCCACAGTTATTGAGATTGAGTGCCTAGGGCATCAAATCAGTTCCATCCTCACTTTCTTATTTATATGCCTGAAAAGTATACTCCAGACTAGTCCTGAAAGAAAAAGTACATAGTTTAAAAAACAAACTGCAAAATGGTATTTATTTACATTAAAACATGAATTGCCTGTATACACACGAAAAGAAGAGGAACAATCTGTTATGCACAATAACTGTAATATTTAGTACATGTTATACACAGTAGTATCTGTTAAGTCAGTGGTTTGAGTGAAAACACAGTACCAAAACATTCCTGATACAAAATAAATTACTCATTCACATATTCTAATCATACAAGACACTTAATATTTTAAAAGTTACGTACTTCAAATAACACTGGCTATGTACAACTAAAGTGTATTAAATTTTTTTAGGAAAAGACTTCAGATTGTTATACATAAATGATCCCTTTTAGGATGCATTATCTTTTAAATAAATAAACTAAATTGACTTCAAGACTATTTATAAATAGCCCACTAAAATATGATTGAACACATTCCTTCATTTTATTAAAGGTGTAGCTATATACTAGAGAATATGCTCAACTACTGCCTCCAAATTCCAACACTGTCATTCTAATTTGCAAATAGAAATTATTTAAATTCCAACTTTAGTACATGAGATTAGCTGCCTGCCCTAGGTTGTCAACTGTTTCCAAAAGTATTAACAGATTAAGAGACTGTCTTGAACATCTCAAACGTTTGAGAAATTCAAGGGTTTTTTCTGTTTTAGGTTAAAGCTGAGCCTAGATATGGAGATTTTGAGATAAACTGAATACTTTTAGAAGACCTTCACAAAGAATTTTTCAATTCTAAAATCTATTACAGATTTATATAAAGTCCAAGAGAACATGTGGAATATTTTCATAATGCAGTGAAGAATTCATCTTTGGCATTTCTCCATTCGTTCTAAAATAAGGTATTTCAACATTTTATACATTTCTATCTACCTACTATAGACATTTTCTGTACACAAAAGTATTTGATTGAAATTTGAGTTTTAACAGCAATTTCATTGCTAATAATTTTTTTTTAGATATGAAAAGTATTAGTAACATTCAGTTTTTTACTATGAGAAGCTGAAATATTTTGATGTTGTTGAAATGAATTTGCTCAGTTTCCTTCTTCGATGACTGGCAATTCAACATCCTATCAAATTCAGCAATGGATAAAGCGGACATACTTTACATTAAAAAACAAAAAATTGTGACCAGGACATAATTTTTGAATAATATGAAGCATTCCTCTATTAAGAAAAATATGTGTGTGTGTGTGCGTGTATATATATATATATCTCCATATATCTTCAAATAAAATGGGCATGACAGAAATCAAACTGTTATATTTTCTTTCTTGGTCCCTGTGGTTTTTCTTAAAGGAAACAAACAACAAAAACCAACAACTCTGCTACAAATCCCAATTTGTAGAAACTTTGCCACAATGGCTTCCACATTAGATTTCCACGTTACTTCCAGTATTCACACATTTTTTGCTCTCATCATAACCAACCTAATGTTTGAAAATAGTCCAAGCGTAATTATTTAAAAATAATAATAGAAAACAATAACACAGCTTTTATAATTGAGCACATTTTCCTCACTGAAAACTAAATATGAGGAAAAATCTCAGTAAAACAGAACCAAAACCATTTAGTAGCTCAATTACATGCTATATTCCCCAGGGCTTACTGAAAATATAAACAAAGAAACCAAAATGTAAAACAAATACAGTAGGTAATTGATGCTATTTGCCAATGTTTGCAAAGGTCTTGGATAACAAAAATGAGATAGCAATCATGGCTCTGACATTAACACATTCTTCAAATGCAATTACCAATTTTATTCTCTAACCAAACAGAATAATGGAAATCCAAGCAGAGAATGATGTACAGGACATAAAGGAACTGGAATATAAATTGGGTATTTCTACTATATGGTGCTGAAAAACTTGAATGCCTTTAGAAATAAAATAAATTCATCTATTAAATACATAAAACCCCTGGAGAATACAGATTACAAGAATATGACACTTAACAGGATACTGAATTTGTGAATGTAAATTTGTTATATAATATGGCAGTTAATGAATATTATGTATGCAGCTTATGCTAATAATACTGCTATCTTCCAACCACTGTAAATACTTTACATCAACAAGATCCTTCAAGTATAGTTCAAATTATTAGTTACATGTGATAATACAAGTAATTACCAGCTCCTGCTAATATAATTTAGTAAGAACTGGAAATCTCATAATTGGCACTATTTAATGTTTCTAGAATATAATGTTAAGTGTATATGGTTATCAATCTCCAGAATCCAGAAAATACAGTCATCCATATTCTTATAAGAGAGCTGTACCTCAATTTTATCATTTTACAGTATTTGTTAGAATAGGATCTCTCCAAAATCAAATAGGATCAATCTGGACATGTCTAATCGTAAGACAAAACGCCATGTAAAATTTTCCTGTATCTAAATGTTGCCCTCTAGGTAAATCTGTGATATTTTAGAAAGAGACTTTCTTTTGTGGAAAAGGTAATCTGATAAACAGGAAGAGATCATCAGACAAGATCACAAATAACCATTATTTCTACAGAATTCAGTTGAAGTTGGTTTTTTGTAAATGCTTATTGGGAATGTCTAAAGCACTGACTTGGAGAGGCCAAGAGCCTCCATCAATCCCTGCTTGGATAGCCACTCCCGTTACCACTGCTAGGTCAGGGTCTACAGATGTGTTGGGATCTTTTCCAAAGAACTCTTGAATGACTTGACGGATCCGAGGAATACGAGTGGAGCCTCCAACTAAAACCACCTCATCGATCTCAGTCTTTTCCAGGTGGCCTTCTTTCAATACTTGCTGAATGGGTACAAGTATTTTCTGAAACAGATCTTCATTCAGGGTATCAAAGAGTTTGCGTGATATTTCCGTTTCAAATAAAACCTGACTTTCTCTACTTTTCTTATCAGAAAGGCCGTGTCCAAACCCACTGTTCACATGATGGTCATCTGCTGAGGAAAGTTTGTCTTTTGGCAGTTCAGTGTCACTACTGTGAGGTTCCTTCCTGTCCTGTTCCTCCACCGTTAGTAATACTGACAACTGAGCAGCCTGATGAAGAGTCAGATTTAATTTGACCATTTCCACAGCTTGTCTCAATCTGTGGATCTCCTCTTTCCTAGAGGGCACAAAGCCATACGTTTGATAGATCTGTTTATATAAGTACTGAAGCAATCTCTGATTGAAGTCCTGTCCTCCAAGTTTATTGTTTCCTGAGTGAAAAATAAAAAAGTTTAATATAGTTATGCACATATGTGTGTATGTATACATGTATATTATGTATATGTAAAAATTATATTCTGGGAATAACAAATCCCTGTTTCATGTATCATTACAATTTTATTCATACAAAGACTGGTTAAAAGAACTGTGTTGCTGGGCATGGTGGCTCACACCTGTAATTCTAGAACTTTGGAAGGCTGAGGTGGGAGGATTGCTTGAGACCAGGAGTTGGAGACCAGACTGGGCAACATGGCAAGACCCTGTCTCTACAAAATAAATCAATAAATAAAAATTAAAAAAATTAAAAAAACAATAACTGGGTTAAAGCTATCTTAACCCAAATAAGTACTATTTAAAAACTAGTGCACATCAGGGTCAAAATTTTAAATTATGCAATAGGAAGTATCTCTTCACAACATCAAACAATTTTTCAGTAAATAGAGATTAAGAATACAGATTGGCTTATAAGCAGCTATTTAAAAACGCTGAATGCCATTCTCAACAGAAGAAAGTGCTTCTTATAATGAAAAGTAGGTATTTAATCTCTTTTTTTCCTTTCATTTTTTCTTGCCTGATTAGTAGGACCTGAAAACGTCTTTCTACTTTTCTACCTGAAAACTAGATAAATAATTTCAAAGGAGAAGAGTAATGTAATATAATTTCCTGGTATTTAACTTGATTCGAAGAAGAGAAAAAACAATGCAGAGGTTAGAATACCTATAACTTACAACTCAACTTGTCAAAGAGTTTGAATCCCTTAAGCTACATTCAACGAAACAAAAACCTTTAAAAAAAGGGTTTAGAATGCAAAATCCTATCATTTCCTAGGGAAAAATACAATTCGAGTTTCTAAAGACATCTACTCTGTAAAACATATTAAACGAAATATACTGATCACCCTTCATTTTAAATAAATTTTTCTGCCCTCTGTTTCCTTTCTTCACCATCACCATGAAAAGACCTACTGGCTCCATGAGCCATTAACTGGGTAACGGGCAATGTATTTATTTGACTTATAGGATGCCCAGTCATTTTTTGAGATTTAACTTTTGGCAGTAAATATATACAAACGGTGGTATAAAATTACATATACAGAGAATTATCAAAATAAAGTCAAAGAATTCCGGCGGAAAAGAAGGATGCACTACACATTGGATATGTTAAAGAAAGCACTGCCCAAACCTCTTCAACTCTCCCTGCATTTTTCTGTATTTTTTTTTTTTTTTTTTTTTAGTAGAGAAGGGGTTTCACTGTGTTAGCCAGGATGGTCTCGATCTCCCGATCTCGTGATCCGCCCGCCTTGGCCTCCCAAAGTGCTGGGATTACAGGTGTGAGCCACGGCGCCCAGCCTCTCCCTGCATTTTTCTTACCAGACATTGCTCGGGTTAGAAACATCCCTCCTTGTTTATTCAGTAAAGACACATCTAGAGTTCCTCCGCCCAAGTCTATCACCAACACGTGGAAGACGTCGGCCTTGTGGAGGCCATAAGCCATAGCTGCCGCTGTGGGTTCATTTATTACCCTCAAAATCTTCAGTCCTGTAAGATTGGTTGAAGGGAAGAAAAACTCATGAGAGGATGCGATAAAGTAATCTCTTCCCACTCACAGCATGTTTGTCTTCTGCGACATGAACTCCACCACTGAGTAATAATGAGAGCAGTCACAAACCGAACAGAAGCATGAAATGGGAACAGTAAACACAGGCTCTTCTAAATGGTATCTTTCAAATTATTCTGAAAGATTACAATATAAAGAAATAAAAGTCAAGGTTCAGTGGAATAAGTCATTCTACTCTTTATTAATTAACACTTAATTTTCAAAAAGTCTCCCAGCCTTTTCTAACATTCATATTCTACATTGGAATATATGAGCAATAAAAATTCATCATTATGCCGAGGCAGGTGGATCACCAGGTCAGGAGATCCAGAGACCATGCTGGCTAACATGGTGAAACCCCGTCTCTACTAAAACTACAAAAAATTAGCCAGGCATGGTGGCGGACACCTGTAGTCCCAGCTACTTGGGAGGCTGAGGTGGGAGAATGGCGTGAACTCGAGAGGCGGAGCTTGCAGTGAGCCGAGATCGCGCCACTCACTCCAGCCTGGGCTACAGGGCTAGACTCCGCCTCAAAAAAAAAAAAAAAAAAAAAAAAAAAATCATTATATACTATCACTTAAGTGCTATGGAAAGTAAAGAGGCTTATGTTGAGCAGGTAAAAGATCAGGTTTCTTTGAATGAAATTCCTGCTTTAAACTAAATGCCACACTTACGAGTGGTATGGAAAGTAATATGGCATTATGTATCAAGAGCTATGACAACATTCAAACTCTAAAGAATTACTCCAAAGATCATAACACCCTTCCCTTCAGCTCTCTGATTTTAGCACTTATTCTACTCTGGCCACACTGACCAGCTTCCTATCCTCTATGTACCAGCAAATTCCCAGCTTATGGCTGTTGCAGTGGCCATCTCTTCTTCCTACAACACACTTTCGCCATGTGTCTGCATGGTTAACGATTTTGCTTTCTTCAAATGTGCTTAAATGTTAGCTTCTCAATGAGGTTTGCCTGATCACTCTATTTAAATTCTACAAGTCGTCCATCCCCAGACCACCAAAAGCAACCTCGACCCATTGGCCTGCTCTTTTCTTCATAGTAGGTTACTTTCTGATATACATTGTATCAGTAGCTCTCAACAAGGCAGGATTTTACCTCCAGAAGAAATCTGGCAACATTACGGAGACATTTTTCATTGTCACCACTTGGTGGAGGAGGGTGCTGGTGAATAGAGGCTAGGGATGCTGTTAAATATTGTGCAGTTCACAGGACAGTCCTCCACAATAAAGAATTATCTGGCCCAAAATATCAGTAATGTAGAGGCTGAAAACATTATTAAATTTACCTTTTATGCTCATTCTGTGTTTCCCTCTGGTAGAATATAAGTTCCATGAGAACAAAGATTTCTTTCTTTTTTTAGCAAGGCCCTCAATATTGGTTCAATGGCATTAAATGTTAAATCATTAAATGATCTACCTCAGATTTTATTTTAAAAATTATATTCACCTTAACATTAATGGAATTTAGAAGAAAGAATTCCTCACTGCTAACATGTGTCCATTTTCTCTTTGAGCCTTTGTCCTGTAGCTATCTGATTAGTTCTTATTATATACATTTTATATTGTGCTATAGAGCTTTCAAAATTATAAACCTGTATAAAAATCCATCTACTTTACCTACTGTGATGGTTAATATTATCATCTTGATTGGATTGATGGATGCAAAGTATTGTTCCTGGGTGTGTCTGTGAGGGTATTGCCAAAGGAGATTAACATTTGAGTCAGTGGACTGGGAGAGGCAGGCCCACCCTCAATCTGGGTGGGCACCATCTAATCAGCTGCCAGAGTGTGCCTAGAATAAAAGCAGGCAGAAGAATGTGGGAGGATTAGACTGCCTGAGTCTTCTGGCCTCCATCTTTCTCCCATGCTGGATGCTTCCTGCCCTTGAACATCGGACTCTAAGTTCTTTAGCTTCTGGGCTGTTGGACCTACACCAGTGGTTTGCCAGGGGCTCTCGGGCCTTGGGCCACAGACCAAAAGCTGCACTGTTGGCTTCCCTACTTTTGAGGTTTTGAGATTCAGGCTGGCTTCCTTGCTCCTCAGCTTGCAGCCAGCCTACTGTGGGACTTCACCCTGTGATAGTATGAGTCAATACACCTTAATAAAATCCCTTTCATATACACATATATACTATTAGTCCTGTCCCTCTAGAGAACCCTAATACATCTACCATATAGTTTGTTTATTTTGACTATCGTGTGGTTTGGGAGGTGGTAAATCTTACTACACAAGGTTTTCAACCCAACACAATTTTGAGAAAAATGCATCTCAGTCAAGGGTACTGTTACCTGCAAGGTTAGCAGCTTCAATTGTTGAATTTCTCTGTTTTAGATCAAATTCTGCTGGTACAGAAATGACAGCATTGGCAACTGGCATTCCAAGATATGCCTCTGCCATTTCCTTTAACTTCAACAATAGTCGAGAGCCAACATATTCTGGGGACACCGTGATGGTCTCATTACTTGTCACAGAAAACTCAACCATTCCATTTTTGTTTAAAACCTGTGAATAGGATTTGCAAATAAGTAAATAAAAGAGTAAAATTATATATATATATACACACACACACACACAGACATACATATATACATAAATGCTAGATTTCCTGAGAACTTACCTTTATCTTTACAAAATAAAAAAATGCATTTGTAATCTATCCAGTACATTCACCAAGATTAGAACTTGTTAAATGTTATACATTCAAATTTATACTATGAATACATATTAGTTTTACTTTTTTTTTGAGATGGAGTCTTGCTCTATTGCCCAGGCTGGAGTGTGGTGGTGTGATCTCGGCTGACCACAGCCTCTGCCTCCCGGGTTCAAGCAATTCTCCTGCCTCAACCTCCCGAGTGGCTGAGGCTACAGGTGCACGCCACCATGCCCGGCTAATTTTTGTATTTTTAGTAGAGACGGGGTTTCACTGTGTTGGCCAGGTTGGTCTTGAACTCCTGACCTTGTGATCTGCCCGCCTCAGCCTCCCACAGTGCTGGGATTACAGGTGAAAGCCACTGTGCTTGGCCCACACTAGTTTTTAATAACAGCAGATCTCACTTTAGTTCTCATGGTTAGGTTTCCATCATGAAAATTGACCTTCCAAAAGTACTTCACTAGTCTGGGGAAAACATAAAAAAGCTATATGGACAATATTAAACTACGATACAAATATACCAGAACCATCATGCCCAAATGAAACAAAAATAGTAACAAAAAAATCAGGTCACTTAGAAACTTTAAATAGTTTTGAGGTCAATAAGTAATGTACCCAAAGCTGTAATTCAGAGGCCATATATAGCTTTAGACGACTTTTTCATTAAAGATCGTAAGTCAATAAAGAATCCCAAAAAAGAAGTCAAAAAACAACAAAGTAATAAACCTAAGAAATGCAGGGAGCAATTTTTTTCTTTGAAAACGAATGAAAAATTTGAAAATTTTTATGAATAGGTTTATTCAATAAGCAACACCGATACAACTATCTATTTTGAAACGAATTCATGGCCGGCATGGTAAAATCCCATCTCTACTGAAAATACAAAAGTTAGCCAGGCGTGGTGGCGCACACCTGTAATCCCAGCTTGGGAGGCTGAGGGAGGAGAATCACTTGAACCTGGGAGGCAGAGGTTGCAGTGAGCCAAGATCATGCCATTGCATTCCAGCCTGAGAGACGGAATGAGACTCCGTCTCAAAAAAAAAAAAAAAAAATAATTCTTTTAGAATTTCACTTCATAACTTCCAAGAAAAACTTCACATGCAAAAAATTTTAAATGTTTAAAAGAAAAAAACAAAAGCAGCAAAATCCAAACTAACAAACACTCACATAAAAGTATTAAGAGGAAAAAAAAAAGTACCAGTGGATAGGATGGGATAGGCTACAGTAAACATGGTAAAAGTCTAAAATAAAAAATTTAAAACTTTGACATCCAGCTCAAAAACATCAGTGGAAAAAAACGGTCAGGAAAAGATAACAAAAACATATAACGAAGGTCTTTTATAGTCACTAAGGAAAAGAAAAACACACCAAAATAAAAAAGGAAAAGAACAAAAAATGGACCACAAAAGAAAATTAAAATATCAATAAAATTCTAAAAATTCTGATCTCAGTAAAAAAACAAAAGAAATGAAAATTAATACAGGATACTATTTTTCACTTATCTGACTGTTAAAGATTTAAAAAATAACTAGTGAAGATACAGTCACTCTAAAAAATTATGGTTAAAAGCATATAACCTTTCTAGTGAGCAAACCGGCAATATAAATCAAAGGCCTTAAAAACATGTACACATTTGACCTATCAATTCGACTTCTAGTATTCAAGTTAGGAAACTTTCAGAGAAGTATACAAAGATAAGTGTGTAAGGACATTACCTGAATCTCCAACATTAGTGAAAAACCACAAAAAGGTACACTGACAGAGACTAGTCTAATTAATAATGGAATAATCATTCCACAAAATCATTAAAGATAATGATGTGACCCTATTAATTATCCATGACAAATAGCATAAAATGGCACATCTGGTATGTTCTCTTTATATGTATACAAATATATACACATACACACACAGAATATCTATCTATGGTACACAGGGCTTCATCAACCTTCCTGCTACCTTGAAAGAGCTAAGCAAGACATTGCTGAGGATGGGAGAGCAAGAAAATGGCAAGGCCTTAAGTACCTGTTAGCATTATGGAGTCAGTGATTAACTCATCCTAGAGCTGCTGTGGAATTTCTTGTTATGTGAGATAACAGAACTGTCATGTATTAATAGATTAAGCTAGACGAGATAGAATGTTTTGTGACATGAAGTCAAAGCATTAACTAAAAGGGTACACTAAAATTAATATAGACTTTAGATTAATCACTTACCTTAAATGGGTATCTGCCAATTTCAGCCTCCAGCTCTTCTGGGGTAAAAATCTTGCCTATGAATCTTTTGGCATCATATATTGTGTTTTGAGGATTTGAATCTGCCAGCTCTACGCTTTCATATCCCACATATACATCATTGTCAGTAAAAGACACCATGCTGGGTATGCTGATATGCCCATTTTCATCTGGAATCACCTTTACTTTTCCTGTGCCAGGAAAAAACACCCCAACAGAACAATAGGTGGTGCCAAGATCAATACCAATCACTTTAGGAGTAGGCAATGGTAAATACTGTTGTGCCAAATAGCCAGCCAACAGGAGGGTCAAAACAGCCGATCCTGAAATACAGGAAAATTAAAAGATGTATTTTTTCAAACTAGTACAATGTACTAAATTACTGTAGCAAAGTCCCTGTAATATCACTCGTTGAAACAAGGCTAAAAAAGACAAACTCCAAAAATTTTTATAGGACTATTGATAACACTTCTCTCAGACAGCAAGTTTTTCAAAATGTAAACTGGTTATAATCAAATTTAAAATGAAGTAACAACACAAACAACAACAAAAAACCCTGTAACTGTATGTTTGTGTCATTCTTTAATAAATGTAATAAATGTAAAATATTTCAATAATATTTGTGCAGATTCTGACAAAAAACATTTATCTGGAGCAAAAGCCAGATATAATCTAATATTCTTGATGAATTGATATTTAGATTTTACAGCTTTATAAAAGCTTCGACTATCATTTTTTAAAAGCTCCATTATTNGACAGCAAGTTTTTCAAAATGTAAACTGGTTATAATCAAATTTAAAATGAAGTAACAACACAAACAACAACAAAAAACCCTGTAACTGTATGTTTGTGTCATTCTTTAATAAATGTAATAAATGTAAAAATATTTCAATAATATTTGTGCAGATTCTGACAAAAAACATTTATCTGGAGCAAAAGCCAGATATAATCTAATATTCTTGATGAATTGATATTTAGATTTTACAGCTTTATAAAAAGCTTCGACTATCATTTTTTAAAAAGCTCCATTATTAAAATCCTCACAACGAAAACTTTATTATTGTAAGGCTAAAATTCTATCTTTGAATCTCACCTCCTTTTCCCTTTCAAAGGGATGAAATGGATAAACCGGATAAAATGATTTTGAAAGTTCCTTAGTTATGAAACTGTCACTTCATAACAGAACATAGTTAACTTTTTAAGTATTTAAGTATGAACTAGGGACATCCTCCTTGCAGTGGTAATATTTACAGGAGAAGCAGCATAAAAGTGGGCAACCCTGATGGCAACATCTATGAAAGCTTCCTGAAGACAAGTTTTGTTCACTGTTGTATCCCCCAGACCAGGAATAGCAGATGCCCAACAAATACTAATTAAAAAAAAAAGAAGAAAAAAAGAGTAGGAACAAATGCCACGCAGATTGTAAACATAAGTGAAGAAAGATGCCCCTTTGGTTTTTAGTTAATCTCGTATTTGGTATCAGGAGGCTGTGTTATACACCTGTGTCCACTCATATTACATACGACCCAAAACGTCAATCGTCAGGCCTCTGTGTTACTAATAATTAGCTCATCCTCATCAACACATAACTCAAAGAAATAAAACCAAGTGCAAATCCCACTTTCCCCTTCCAGCTACAGGCAACATTTTAGAAGCATTTCATCACCTTGGAGACGCGGGGTGGGTGTTTGTGTGGGTGGGGGATAGGTAATTCCAAACCCGATTTGAGGGAAAAAGCATCGATCGAGCTATACATCAGAGTCCTGAATCCCTCCAAATTCAGCATCCGTGAGCCAATAGATCCGGATGTAGCTCCTCCCCCTTCCTCCACAAAGGGGTCCTGGAGGTGCACGTTCTCGCAGCCTTCCATAGCTCGCCCCAATTCAACAGGCAATTCAAAAACCTAGGTGCTGTTGAAAGGAACGCCTCCTTAAGCCTGATGTCCCTGGGATGGACACAGCTGGTGGCCATCTACCCTACCTTGGCCTGCAGGGGCCGGGGCCCTCTTGGAGGCGTCCCCGCCCCCATCTACTCCGAACAGCCGAAAACCGCCTCTAAGTCACCTTTCTGACTCCCCTTCCGCTGCTCCAGCTAGATCCAGGAGGTGAGTCAACCACCCCCGCCCACGCTGGCATACTCAGATCGCCTCTATGCCCGCAAGAGCAACAAGGACCCCCAGAAACCCACCTAAGATCGTCATCTCTCTGGCCATCACAGTCCCGCCGAACAGGCTTGTGATGACTGTACCAGACGTGAGGCACCGCCCCCACTCTGCCCGGCAGTCCCGCAGCCTCCTGGGAAATGTAGTCCTCTTGCTCTGAGGCAATCGGAGAAGCTATCACTCTGACCAAAGCAAAGACTTCATCTACCGTGAGGGCGCGGGGCAAAGAGCCTCCTTTCAACCGCTGCCAGTGACGACTGAGTCCCCCTCCTACGCAACGGCCGGCAGGACCAGTCAGGCTGAGGGGGAGGAGCGCCGTGGCGGGAGACTGGCGTTTGTAATCAAACCTTTGTCCCGCGGCGCTATCTCTTTAGCCCCGCCCCGCGGTTTGCATTCTGGGAAGCGTAGTTCCAGCCTTTCTCTTTCCGCGGGAGGGAATGAAATGGAGTGTGAGAACCGTTAGTTATTGCTTTCTTTGGTCGCGCACCTAATCAGGTCCAGGATTCGAGTTTGTGTTCTTTCGTTTTAATTCCTTTTAAAGCGCGTTCGTTTGCCTGAGATCTAGCTTCTAGATGGCGTTCCCATAGCCTCCCGGAGCCCCAGCCATCCTCGGTAGAAGGGTTCCTGACGCAGTGCGGGGCCCGAGGGAAGTCGGCTCTGGCGTCCGTGCTCGCAGCCCTGGGAACAGCCCTGAAACTCCAGTGACCCTCAGCCCTCTGCCTTTGTTTTGGGATAAATGAATTCAAGCATTCTTCAGTCAATTCGATTTATCCAAGGGATCAGGGACACATTTTCTCTATTGCTAACATTGAAGTGGGCCATTAAAAACAAAAACAAAAAACGAAATTAAAAAGAAAACCCTTAGCTCTCTCTTCAAGTAAGTCTTAAGTGGCCAAAATTGACCTTATAGACAAGTCCTGTAACGTGACAGCCATTTTAGGACGCTTGTGACATGCTGTTCAGGTTCTAGTCTGAAGTAGGATTTTTCTTGCATCTTAGTCACTGGTCGCACTTAATGGCTCCTCTGAGAATGGTTTTGTCATTTTTGCTGTTGCAGTTCACGATAACTAAGATCCTGGAGAACTGAATCCATTTCCTCAACTTAGATATAAATCAAACCATCCCTGTTGACAACACGTCAGCCTGCTGTGGGAATACATCGCTGTTTATTTCTATCTGACTTATCAATGTGAATTTTGATTATGGAAGCTGAATTCTGGTTGATAGGGATCCATTGCAATGTTCTCTCCACCTTTGTGCATTTTTAAGTATTTCATAATGCAAACTATAAAAAGTGTGTATCTATAATGAGTGCTGTTCAGTAAGATTCTTGTGAGGAGTGAAGAATTCAAGCACTTAGTTCTTAAGTATTACTTGTAATGGGCAATGGGCTGGAGGTGTTCCAGGCAGAGGGAACTGAGTTACCAAGAGCATAGAAGCAAGAGATCATCTAGTCCATAGATTAGAAAGTGGTGGATCATAAAGCATGAGGTAGAATTCTGAGAGACAGAACTAGAGACTTAAACCAGATGAAGATTAGCCGTCTGTGGCAAGCACTGGTCATTGGGATTCTCCCTGCCACCCACTCCTTTCTCCTTGCTAACAAGATCCTGATTTGTTCAAGAAGCAGATAAAGATTATGTGATCTCAGAGTAGAAGGCCTTTAGAATTAAGATTGAACTAAATAGGTGGTATTCATTTTCTATTTCTGCCTTAACAAATTACCACAAATTTCGTGTCTTAAACCAACACAAATCTATTATTTTTACAATTCGGTATATCAGAAATTTGGTATGCGTTTCACTTAACTAAAAGCAAGTTGTTAGCAAAGCTGCCTTCCTTTCTGGATGTTCTAGGGGAGAATCAAGTTTCCTGCTAATTTGGGTTATTGGCAGAATTCATTTTCTTGCAGTTGTAGGGTTCAGGTCTTCATTTTCTTGCTGGCTGTAACCTGAGAGCTCTTCCCAGTTTCTGAGGCCATACACATTTCTTAGCTCGGAGACCCTCTTTCTCCATCTTCAAAGCCAGCAACAGTGGGTCAGATCCTTCACAGAAGACAGCTTTCTGCATCGCTCTTTCAAATTTTAGATGTCATGTGTTTACATTGGACCTATCTGGACAATTCAACGTAATCTTCATTTCAAACCCAGTAAACTTATCATATCTGCAAAGTCCCTCTTGCTGTGTAAGGTAACTACACAGAATTCACAAGTTCTAAGAATTTGAGGAGGCTTTTATTATGCCTACTAAAATGGTTCTGTGGCTCCTCAAATTCACATCTGTCCACATACAAAATGCAACATCCGCCAAAGTCCCATCCCATTATAGCATGAACTCAAAGTCCAAAAAGTTCATCTATACTTCATTAATTCAAAAGTTTCACATCTCATTATCTAAATCAACTACATTGTGTAGTAACTAATACCACTTCTCCCTTCTTGTTTGTTTACAATCAGAGGAACAATGAAATACTTAAATAAGAATGCTGGTGAGACTACTCCAGTGATGTTATAAAGAACAGAAAAGGCAAGGCATTGGGGTTGGGAAATAATCATCGTAATCATTCTCCAATGGTGACCAATTAATTTGTTGTTTTTACAGTTATTGTTTGGTGTTTTATGTTACAATCCATTGCAATTATTATCCTTCTTGATACTTAGATTGTTTTAATTTTGGCCGATGGCAGCCTCTTCAAAATTCACTCATGAATGCTTTTGACACGATCGCTTTACTTACTGCCTTGCTACCTGCTCTAAAAAGATATCTAACATCCTCTTACTTGTTTTTTTGTTTGTTTGTTTTGTTTCATACTTATAATTAACTGTATGTCTAAGGAACCCTACTTTTATTAAGAAAGTGGGGTATCTGGAGACCATAATTTATATGCTAGATGGTTATTATTTTAAGGGTGCCAGTTCTTTTTATATCTTTGAATTCAGTGAAATATCAAATAAAATGCCAGCAGAATATTTTATGACTTGATAAAATGACAACAAAATTTATTTGAAATATTTAAGATAAGAATTTAATGGATATATAGTCCTTCCACATGTTAAGTGACAAAACTACAAACTTAATACTACAGAGGAAACAGAAAATGGACTTTAGGCTTAGCAGCACATGCTTGTAGTCCCAGCTACTCGGGAGGCTAAGGTGGAAGGAACATCTGAGCCCAGGATTTTGAATCCAGCCTAGGCAGCATAGTGAGACCCTGTTGCAAAAAACTAAATAAAATAAATAAAAATAGGCCGGGCGCGGTGGCTCAAGCCTGTAATCCCAGCACTTTGGGAGGCCGAGACGGGCGGATCACGAGGTCAGGAGTTCGAGACCATCCTAGCTAACACGGTGAAACCCCGTCTCTACTAAAAAATACAAAAGCTAGCCGGGCGAGGTGGCTGGCACCTGTACTCCCAGCTACTCGGGAGGCTGAGGCAGGAGAATGGCGTAAACCTGGGAGGCGGAGCTTGCAGTGAGCTGAGATCTGGCCACTGCACTCTAGCCCGGGCGACAGAGCGAGACTCCGTCTCAAAAAAAAAAAAAAAAAAAAAAAAAAGAAATAAAAATAAAACGGACCAAAGAAAAAAGTGGCAATCTCTTCAAAATAAATGAAAGGTATATTATTCAACAAATGTAACAGGGCAATTGACTATTTATAACATTGAATGTAAAAAGGGGTGTTACACCTTAACATCAGGGGTAGGAGAAGTCTTTGAAATTAAGACTTAAAACCTAGACACAAATAAGGCAAAACTAACCTGAACAGATAAATTTGATTATGTAGAATTTAAGATTATCTAGCAGGCAGAATTAGAAGTCAAAATACAAATGACAAACTGAAGAATTACTAAACATACATGATGTACAAGAGATTTAATTCCTTACCTTATGGAGAATTCCTTCAGAGTATAAAGATGTACAACTCGATTGAAAAATAAGAAAGGACGTAAATGGACAATAGAAAATAAAATAAAAATAACCAACAAACATGAAAATAAATTCTACCTTAGTAACATTTAAATAAACATAAATCAGAATAATAACATGTCATTTCTACCTATCTGTAATCAGTTGAATTGTGGTCCGCCTCCAAAAAAGATATGCTGGAGTGCTAAATCCCTGTACCTCAGAATATGACCTTATTTGGAAATAAAGTTGTTGGACATATAATCAGATAATATGAGATCACACAGGAATAGAGTAGTCTCTTAATCCAATATTACTGGTATCCTTCTAACAAAAGGGCCATATAAAGGCACAGAAACACAAGGAGAATGCTATGTGATGACCAAGGCTGTGATTAGAGTTATGTAGCTACAAGCCAATGAATGTCAAAGATTGTCAACAAACCAGCAGAGCTACGAAGAGACAATAAAGGATTCTCCTGCATGTTTTAGAGGGAACATGCCCAACTCATATTTTGATTTTGGACTTCTAATCTCCAAAACTATGAGACAATAACATTTTGTTGTTTTAAAGTCATGCAGTTCGTGATAATTTGTTATGGCAGCCCTAGGAAACTATATACTATCTTACTGGAAAATATTTAAATAATGATAAGCAGTGCTAGTGAATGTGTCTGTTGCTCATGATAGGCCTGTTTGTGGAGTACATTTTGAAAGGATAATATTGATTAAAATGCAGGGCACATAGACTTGCATTTACAGCCATGATTATAATGAATGGAATTATCCTTGCTCCACAGAGGAAGAGATGGAAAACAGCAAAAAATTAGATTAAATAATAGTTTCAGACTTTGGAAAATAGGCAGACAAACACTGTGATTCCTGAGAAAAAAAGAGATAAACCCTGTAAAGTGTATAGTCATTCTGTATTTTTACTGAGAAACACACTTGCAAGACCACAGTGTAGAGGAAAGTCCCAAGTAGGGTATATGGCCTTGCCTTGTAGAGAAGACACATATCAGAGTTCAGGAGTTTTGGAAGGAGGCTGAAGTTGCAGCAAAGGGCTCTGAAGAGGTGAGCACTATGCAGAACACCAGAAATCCCCAAGATATTGGGATACCTTTACTTCACACCATACACAAAAATTAACTTGAAATTAGTCGTAGATCTAAATGTAAGTCCTTAAAGCTCAAACTACAAATTTGTGGGGAAAAAGCATGGGAGAAGATATTTGTGATCTTCTTGTAGGTAAAGATTCCCTACATGTGAAACAGAAAGCATGAATCATAAAAAAGTTGATAAATAGAATGTCATTAACATTAAAAATCTCTATTCTTGCACACCATCAAAAAATGAAAAGTCAACTCACGAACCAAGAAAATATAGTACATATATCTAATAAAAGACTTGTATCTAGAGTTTATGAGTAATTCTTACAACTAAATAACAATATAACAGAAAATACCTAGTTAAAATTTGGTCATAAGATTGTAATAAACATTTCATAAAAGAAAATATACTAATAGCCAATAAACACATGGTAAGATACTTAACATTGGGGACAAACAAAATCACTGCACGTCCACTACAATGGCTAAAACTTAAAGGTTGATTCACTAAGTGTTGACATAGATATAGAACAACTGGAATTCTCCTACATCACCAGCAATGATATAAAATGGTACCTTAACTTTGCAAAAACAGTTTGACAGTTTCTTACGTTGTTAAACATATCCTTACCATATGACTCAGCAATTTCACTTAGTATTTAACCAAGAAAAATAAAACCATATCAAAAAAATTGTGCAAGGATGTATGTAGCAGTTTTTCTTGCAGTAGCCCCAAACTAGAAACAATCATAGATCCATTAACAGTTGAGTGGATAGTTTTACTGTACAATTGTGCATAAGAAGTATTAAAATGTGTCCACACAGTGACTTATACATCAATGATTTGGGCATCTCTGTTCATAATGGCCTCCAAATAGAAGCAATACAAATTCAGCAGGTAAATGGAGATGCAAATTATGGTATATCCGTATAACGGAATACTACTCAGCAATAGAAAGAAATTGTTCATAAATACAATAACAGTATGATGAGCTAAGAACTCAGGCACAGAAGAATTTCTACTCTGTGATTAAATGTATAGGAAATTCTAGAAAAGAAATACCTAATACACAGTGAAAGAAAGCAGGGCAGTGATAGCTGAGATGCAAGGAGATGATTGACTGGGAAGGGGCACAAGGGAAGTTTTTGCAATGATGCAAATGTTCTACATCTTAACCGTGGTAGTGGTTACATGGATATAGACTATATCTCTACCTAGATATCCCCTTGTATGAATACTTATGTCTATAAATATATCTCTGTCAAACTCATTAGATTGTACAGTTTAAATGGCTGAATTTTATTTTATGTAAATTATACTTCAGTAAAGTTATTTTGAAAAATATAATTTTCTATACCTGAGAACTATGAAGAAGAACACAGAAATTCTAAGTATTCTACTGCTAGGAATTTATAGATATTCTATGAAAGCACACATCTTAATTGCTCAGGGCAGGACTCTTTCCCAAAAACTAATTGGAAATTACCTAATCAACCATTTATGGCTCTGTCAAACAGTGGAGTTATAACAAAAAATGAAATTGATTTGTATTGTTGTATTTCTAACAAGTGTTTCTAAACCGTATTGTTAAGTAAAATCAAAGATTGGAGCACATATTAATTGATTACACGTTAATACTACTTTGAGTGGATAGCCTAAACAATATGTGCTAATAGCATAAATATTTTATGTCCACTTTAATTTAATTTAAACTTTAACTTATTATTGTCTTTACTATATTTTCTTATTTCTATTATATTTTCATCTTTGAACCATTGGTTATTTAGAAGTGTGCTTCCCAATTTCCGAACATTTGGTGATTTTCTAATTACCTTTTTGTTATGATTTCTAGTATAATTACACTGTGGCTGGACAACATATTCTGTATTATTTTAATCCTTTGAAATATATTCACACTTGCTTTATTGTCTAGAATATACTATATTAATTTTTGCCCTGTATTTGTTAATACTTAGTTCTTTTCTTTCCATTTCTTTTCTGTCTTCAAGTTGAATTTTTTCTGTCTCTGTGTTCACTAACAATTTCTATGCTGTGTCTAGTCAGCTATTAAACACATTCTAGAGATTTTAATTCATGTGTTTTATATTTTTCAGTTCTAGAATGTTTCATTTGATTTTTATATTGATTCTAATTATATGTTAAAATTCTGTCTTTTCATTCTGCTCATCATTTATTCTCTTTTGTTTAAATTTATTCGTTAGTTATTTTAAAGCTTTTATCTGTTTAGTCCAATAATATCCATAGCTAGGGAGAAGAGGAAGTGTCTTTATATCATCTGATTTTTTTCATTTTCTTTTGTTATGTTTTCCAGTTTATTCAGATGCTTCATTTCTGTACATGTTAGAACCATAGAGAGAGGCTGAAGTTACTTTCCTCTCAAACAAGATTTTCCCTTTTCTCTTATGCAGATAGACTGAGGATGAATCATCGCAGTACAACTGGGAATTTAGCCACATAGGGGTTGGATTCCACCGCAAGTAAAAAGTTAGTCCTCTAAAGTACAGACATGCCCTGTGTTAGTTGCAGACCCCTCCTTCTAGAGGGACTTTATCTCTTAAGCATTGCAAGAAACAGGAGTTCCTGCTCTGCTTTGCACCACCTTAGCACTCATGTTTGGGGCTCCTTTAGATTCCACAGGCGGTGTCCACCCAAAGCTCTGAGGGTTTCTGTTTCTCCTAGAGGAGTTCTTTGCTTAAGTCAAGCTTAATCGTTACTATGTGCACAGATTTGGCAAATGCTGCCATGAAGAAAACTGTTGGTCTCATCTTTCACAAGAAATATTCCACCTCTGGAAACAGTTCATTTAGTCCTCTTTGCATCCTCCCTACTTCGATGTCTTACGAACTTGACTTTGGGATGTATGCAGTTTTTTCTATTTGTTGAAGTGGGAGTTATAACTTGTACCCTGCCTTCTTCATTCCACTCAGAGGTTAAAATAGACCAATATTTTAACGAGTTTATTACCTTTTATTGGTCCTGACTGGTACAAATACTGATAAAAAGGATTTTAAGATCACATTCATACTTTTGGGGAATGAGAGCCATAATTAATTAACAATATCTGCCATGAGATTGGATGCAAGAGTATGGCACTCATACTATTCCTACTTCCGTCTAATTACACTATTTGTTTCTATGTGCAAAAATATTTGGTAGGTGGTGGATGTGCCCAAGACACAGGGAAGAAAAAAAAGTAAACAGGGAAGTACAACACAGACTGTGAATTGGGGCATCATGGAAGAAGGAGCTTTGTGGTCTTGTTCTTTGCTATATATTCACTTCCTACAACAGTGCTAAACACCTTGTGGATGCTTACCTGAATGCATAAATGAAAAGAGTAAATAAAGAGTGTATATGAAAGTATGTAGATAAAATTCTTCACTAAGCCTTGGGGATCCAGCTGCTTAAGGACTAAGACCATATCTAGCTCCTTTTAGTATTTCCACAGCGTGCCATGGAGATATATGTTTCTGATTATATATGATACATGGAAATTATATGTTGTTGAATGAGTGATTAAGTAAATGTATATTAGGACAGCTAATCATAAATATTTCTGCTATTGCTAAAATGACTGGATTTATCCATTCATTCTGAGAGCTTACACTGATTGCTTATATCGTATCAAATACCGTAACTAAGTGCAATGTTTACTCAAACTAATAGCACCATGTAAATTGACACAAACAATAAGACTATATCTTTAAAATGTTTTCACTAAAAGCTGCATAAAGAGTATATTCAACAACTTAATAGAATAATTTTACAATCTTTTCTCTTGCTTAATGGCCATTTGTGCCTTCTGACATGCTGCTAGTCATTCAAAGGTCACACTACCTTGAAGTCGAAGATCAAGACAAATGATCAGACTTATAAAAGACAAATCACTTCTTTCTGAACAGGTGATTATTAATAATTAATTAGCATGCAAACATGTATTATTTGAGTTTTCTATAAGTTATAAAGTCCATGATTTGCTAAACAGTTTATGTAAATGGTGAATAAAACACATAAAATAAAAATAGTTACCATTTATTTAATTCCATAGCTTTCTTTCTGAAAGCAGAGTTTGGAGGTGGGTTCATAACTTTCTACAAACAGAAAACTGAGATTTAGAGAGTTAGCTAGGGAAGAATTTAAAACTAGATCTGTCTTATTAAAAAAACAATCTGTGTTCTTGTCTTAGCTTGGGCCTCCATAACGAAATACAATTGAATGTTGGCTTCAAAACCTGCAACTTACTTTCTCACAGTTTTCTTGACTGGTGGGTCAGAGATCAAGGTGCTTGCCGAATGTGTGTGTCTGTGTTTATTTATTTATTTATTTATTTGAGGATTCTCTTCCTGGCTCTCAAATGGCTGCTTTCCTTGTCATTCATTACTTGATAAAGAGGGGGAGAGGGAGAGAGAGCAAAGTGTGTGTTTGTGTGTGTGTCTCTGTGTGTGTTTATGTTAGAGAGAGAGACAGAGAGAGATCTTACACTTTTTATAAGGTCACAGTCTTGTGGTATTAATACCTCATTCTTATGACCTCATTTAACCTTAATTACCTCCTAGAGTCTTTATCTCCAGATACAGTCACATTTCACATCAAGGGTTTGGGCTTCAACATATAAATTCTAGGGGACACAATTCAGTCCATAGCAATTCTTAAGCACTATAATATACTCTTTTCAGTTTTAAATAAAGATGGAACTGTTTAATATGTTATCTATCAGTTGCCTTCTGGGTATGATTTACATTGTGACTTATATATAAAATACTAACTCCCTGAAAAAGTCTCTAACACATAATATCTGTTGAATTAAGGAGTGAATCCATCCCTAAAAAAACAAGTTTATGGTAATGCAGATGCGTGTTCTTGTATGATTTTCTTTTCTTTTTTTTTTTTGGTCTCCGAAGTATAAATTACGCACTATTTCCAATGCAAATGATACCCTTTAAGTTTTCTTTCTAGCAACTCTAGAATTCAGAGAATAAGCCTAAACTCAGCTTTGGTTTCCTAGACTTAATTATGTCTTAAATGTGAGACTTCAGTAGTCTAATTCTCTTTGAATCTTCATTTTTCCTCAGTCCACCAAAACCATATTTAGCCTCAGCAAGACCTTTAGATTTTGGATATGACTTTAGAATTTATAAATAATACTATCCCAATGGCTAAAATTATTTTTCAAAGCTGGACTAGTAAGGAATTGCAATGGATTATAGAATATGGAAATGTATCAGTTTTCAGATGGTTTTCTCTTTTCAACAAAGAAAGCCTTAATAAACATGATATTTTCAAAGAATTTACTTAGTTTTTCTGAACACAATGCTATGGCTTTACATTTTTGCCTGATATGATGAAATTCAATAACATCACAAAAGAAAAGAGTTTTCTAGACTCAGCCCTATACATGTTGGAGACAAAGGAAAGAAGGGAAATTATGTCAAGATGTTCACAGTCTTTTTGTCCAAATCAAATGATCTGATTCTAATGTTTTTACAGTAACATATCTGACATTTTGGTAGTAGGTGTTGAAGTGCTTGGCTAAATTTAGAGCAAATTAACTATACTATATACATCAATATTCTTTTGGTTCAAATTGGGAGGAAACCCACTAACTTGAAACAGAATAGGATCTGTTGCCTGGTAGAGCAGAAAGAATTCTGGGTGAGCTATTAGAAAGCAGTTGCAGGGCCAGTTCTGTGACATTGATTACATGAGTCTTACATGTAAACATTGATAACATGATACTGATAACATCTCTTTAGCAGATATGGCCTTGGATATTCCTTTCTTTCTTTGAAAATGTGATTTCATTCCTCCCTCCTTCCTTTCTCTCTCTTCCTTTTCCTGCCTTCCTTCCTTTCCTCCACAAATAGTTGTTGTACAACTACCATTTCCTAGGCACTGTGAATACAGTAAGGAACCAGAACGATAGGATTCCGGAGCTCAGGGAGCTTATAGCCCAATCAGAGGAGCCCAGACCTTTAGCAACTGGTTGCTAAAATAATGATATGATTTTAAGCATGATAACTGCTTCAAAGAAAATATTTACATTGGTGGAAAGGGGGCTTTTGTGTATCATTTTATGTTTTTATGTGTATACACCTTTACTCTCATGTATTAAAGGGAAGGACTTCCATCTTTTTTTTTTTTTTTCCTGTAAAGAGAGAGATTTAATTGGTAATGGGCCAACATTTTAATAAAGAAAATAATACTTGTAATGCAGTCTACAGCTAATGTTAACCTTTTAAATATATTTTTAGTAAAATTAGTTTTCTCTTTTCCTAAAAAAGTTCTTTTGCGAGATTCTGAGGATAGGCATAAGCTTATTTCAGTGCCATCCACTTTAAGAATTTCAAATGTTAGCAATGAGTTGTTTTATTCATGAAGACGATGAACTCAGAGGACTAGGTGAAATATACGATGGCCTAGGTTTCTCCTTTTCGTAAGGTGATTTTTTCCCCTAAATTTTAGGCCAGCTAAAAACATTTTCTTTATATAGCTCATTGTAAGAAATTTAAACACAGCAGTATGTAAAGTTAGAAAACAACTTTCAAGCAATCCAGCTTCCCTATGTGGTGTTTTCTTGACTTTTTTTTCCTGCATAGACATATATAAAATAGCTATACGTTTTTATTAACAGAAATTTGTTAATATTGTATATATTGTTCTATAATTTGCTCACTTCCCTTAACAATGTATCATGGATATCTTTCCATATAGTTGTACATAATCCTGTTTCAGTCTAATACCTACATAATTTCCCATTACACTAATGTACTGTAATTTGTTTAAACAATATCTCTTATTGGATACTAGGTTTATTTCCAGCTTCTTAGTATTATTCTTATGCAATAAAATCCTTCTAGGTCTGTCCTTCCTTTTTCTACCATTATTTCTGTGTATCACTTATTAGCACCTAGGACAGAGAAGCTGTTTTGTACCCAGGGTACTATAAGAGCATACTCCACTCCTAAATTATTCTAATTACTCTGTAGCTTGCTTCTGGGCCTGCTCACGTTTTCATACTCTGCTGTCCTCGAAGATCATTTTTCTCTAGGGGTGATTCAGAAAATTGGTGCACCTTCTGCTCTGGGCACTGGGCACTACCTTCTTTTCCTGTTGAATTACTGATTTCTTAACTCAATTTTGTTTTCATGCCCTTCTTATGTTTTATACATACAAAATTATAAATGTATAAATAAGCAAAAGAATAAAACATATAATGTATATTTAAGTTGTGAAGCAAAACAATAAAATGAACATGAGTGAATCCCTCCTCCCATATTGAGAAATCTGCCAACACCATTCTGAATACCACTGAGCCCACCAATGTGTTTCTTTTCTATCCTTTTCTATTCCTGCCTCCCTCTCAGAGGTGAATTTTATGTCTACCATTTTCTTTGTTTAAAAAAGTTTCATCATATATGATGCATACCTAAACAATCCATTATTTACTTTTAGTTTTGAGCTATCTAAAAGGCCTCACACTGGCATCATACAATTAGGGTTTGCTTAGAAAAGCAGAAAGCATATGAGTGATATAGACCAAGGGACTAGAATTTAGGCAGTTATGAAACTGATTCGGTAGTGTATGTAGTCTTTTTGTTTGTTTGTTTTTGCCTCTCTCAGCTCAAAGCCAGCTGTCCCTGAGTCTGGAGGTAAAGCTGGAGTCAAGTGGGAGAGACCAAGGAGAAACCGGAGACACACCTGTCTCTCATGACCTCCAATCTTGATGATGTAGGTGACTTGAGAGAAGATGATTCTCTTCACCACAGGGCTGAGCCACACCTGGCCAGAATCAGAGAAGGTGAAGGAGGAGATCTGGAAGGATTTGGGGAAGCTGCAGGGCTGGCTGCCGTCCTCTGCCAAGATCAGTGACAACGTGTGTGAGCTGCAACTGCACGTGAATGTTACCGACCATCTGAGACTTAAAAGTTTCACCTTTTAAATATTAGACAAATTTCTTTTGTAGTAATGTTAATTCAAAATCACGCCGAGAAAGCACTTCTGGGTCACATAATTCCAAATTAGTTGTACTGACAAAGTGGCAAGGTATCCACTCTATAGATTTCTGTGACTTTTCCTCTCAATATTTACATTGCAAGTTGTTTTTTGTAGCTATACGTCTTTAATTTTCATCAGTCGATTATAATCCATTATGTGAAAAGTCTAAAATGTATTTATCCATTCTCTTGTTTATGGACATTTCGATTACTTCTGGTGTTTTGCGATTATGAAAAATGCTACTCTGGATATTCTTCTATATTTCTTCTGATGTAATTGTGCAAGCATTTCTCTATGGCTTAGAAATAGGAGAACTGATGTCCAACTTTACAAAATAGTGCCAATTGTTTTCCAGAGTTCTTTTTATGAAATTTATACTTCCATCAATGCCATATAGACTTTTTATTGATACATAATCATTATAAATGTTTATGGGGTACATGTGATATTTTGATGCATGCAATGTTTAATGATCAAACCAGGGTTTCTAGGCTTTCCATCATCTCAGCCATTTATCATTTCTTTATGTTGGGAACATTTCAAATCTTCCCCTCTAGCTATTTTGAAATACACAATAGATTACTATTAATTGCAGTGAATCAACTGTGTTATTAAACACTAGAATTTATTCCTTCTGTCTAACTGTATTTTATATGCATTAACCAACCTCTCTTCATCCCCATTCTCTTCCCAGCCTCTAGTAACCATCATTCTACTCTCTACCTCCATAAGATCAACTGTTTTAGCTCCCACAAATGAGTGCAAACAGTGATATGTGTCTTTCTGTGCCTGGTTTATTTCACTTAACATAATGACCTCCAGTTCCATTGATGTTGCCGCAAATAGAATTTTATTTTTTATGGCTGAATAGTATTCCATTCATCCTGTACAATGGGGAAATATTTGCAAATTATTCATTGAACAATGTACTAATATCCAGAATATGCAAGTAAGTCAAACAACTCAACCACAAAAATACAAACAATCCCATCAAAAAGTGGGCAAAGGATCTGAATAGACATTTCTTAAAAGAAGACATACAAATAACAACAAGTATATGAAAAAATACTCAACATCACTAATCATCAGGGAAATGCAAATAAAAAACACAATGAGATATCATCTCAGCTCAGGTAAAATGGCCGTTATTAGAAAGACAAAAATGACAAGTGCCGGTGAAGATGAGGAGAAGGTGGAACTTTTATACACTGTTGGTGGAAGTATAAATTAGTATAACCATTATGGAAAACAGTATGAAAGTTTCTCAAAAAACTAAAAAAAGAACTATCGTATGTTCCAGCAATCCCACTACTGAGTACTTGTCTAGCAGAAAGGAAATTAATAATCAAAAGAATACCTGCATCCCCGTGTTTTATATTGGCACTATTCACAATAGCCACATAGACTTTTAATTGAGCTACATGCTTGCCAACACTTAGCATTTATCATGCTGGTCAATATTTTCTAGTCTAATGAAAGTAAAATGACATCTGTTTGTGATATTTAATTGCATTTTTCTAACTGTTACTGAAATTAAATAATTTTTCATATGTTTACTCTCCATTTATTTATTTTCTATAAATGCTTGTTCATGTAAATTTTCTCATTTTTTCTAATTTTTTTCTTTCCAATTTTAGGAATTCTTTATATATTTTGAATACTAATATTTTACAAGTTATATATGTTGCAAATGTCTCTATGGATTATTTTTAAATATATTTATAATATCTTTAAATGACATAAATTATTAACTATACAATGTGGTCAATTTTATGATTAGTACGTTTTGTATCATTTAAAATCTCCTAACCTTCCCTGAGTCATTAATACATCCTTCTATTTTATCTTTTTTAACTTTTATATTTGAGCCTTTAATCAACCCGGAATTGATTTGTGCATGTAATGTGCTGTAAGGATCCTATTTTTCCCCCATATTTATAACTATGAGCCTCCCCTATTATCGAATAGTCCATAATTTCTGTAATGTTTTGCATGGCTATCTCTATAATATATTAACTTTTAATATGCACAAGTTTGTTTTTGAGCTCTCTATTTTGTTTTACTGGTCAATTGATCTAATACTGTTTTAATTATTATATTTTTGTAATAGTTTATGCTGTTTATCAAGACAAAGATCTTCACTTTTATCTCTTCTTCATGAGTGTGTTAACTATTTTCTTCCCTTTATTATTTATGTCAGTTTTAGAAAATAATTTTTAAGATAATTCAACTTGATTCTGGGCGACCAACCTGGCTTTACATTAAGCCTATCCTAGGCCCCTGGCTACATCTGTAAGTTTTGAGTTTATCTTCCCTGTTTCATTACTGGCCCAGGATTTGGAGTGATGATCTTGGCATTTGCTCCAAAGGCATCCTGTCTCTTGGGGGTTCTTTTGGTTTTTCTTCTTGAGTTTTAGCAAACTTATTTTATTTTTTAGTCCCTTAGAGGTTTGCCTGAAATTCTCAGTAGCCCAGCATGCAATAAAAACAATGTTTCATGGAAGCTCTTTTTTTTTTCCCTAGTGAGAGGGAGCTTTGCGTATGTAATATACAATTCTAGAAGTTCTCCAGATTTTTTATGTTGTAACGTTAAAGCTCTGAGCCAAAAATGTCATATTTTTAATTAACCATTGACCTCAGAAAAGACAATTTTACTTGTGAGTTAGGGTAAGTGAAAGTGACTGAACACCGTAACTTCTTCCATTAAAGTCAATTGACCCAGACCCATTTCCTTTCTATTGTATATTACTGCAGAATTGGAAAGAACTTTACAGATAAATAGTGAACAGCCCTTAACTTCCTTTCTCTCTTATTTAAAAACTATAAACCAGAGATGATTTGTTTTCCAGATAAGGATATATTAATCAATGTTAGTGAAAAGCCATGCCAAAATGAGAGAGGCAGACTAGTAAAATCTCTATGTCAATTATTTATGTCAAGAGCATAAAAAGTAGGCCACAATGTAGAGTAGCCTGAATTATATCCCTCAAACGAAGTAATTAAAACAAACAAAAATAAAAACCTATCAGGAGGATTATTATGTTGTTAACTATTATTCAATTTCAGGCTTCATAATGACTCTAGGATACTGAGAATGAATTTTAAAATTATTAATTGAAACTCTGCCATTTGAATTTTTAGCGAGATCTTTCTATCAATACTTATGATTTTCACCACTGTAGTCCACTAACATTTTGGCATGCAATAATTTGGATGTAGTTTGAAGTGGCCTTCAATGTTGACATTTAGTTTCTTAAGAATGAAACAGGGACAGGTGTCCTCACCAGAGAGGCCAGGTGGGATCATGCAAAAAAGCAGAATCTTTAGAGCCAGACAGACCTGGCTTCACATGCCAGTACACAGTCTGAGAGAACATCCTCCAGGTCTTGTGAGCCTCAGGCAACCCAGTTACAAAAATTGAGATCACAATCCCTTCTTCGCAGGGCTATTGCAAGAATGACATAAGAGAAAATCTTTTTTATGCTTAGCAACTAATAGGCACTCATTAATAGTGGCATATGTTATTATTATAACTATTATCATTATTAGTGTCTACTTTAGAATCTTGTGTAATTCAGGACAAATTCTTCCAGGATTGGATAATAAAAAGAGAACAATAACCATTCATTTGCCTTGAGCAATATTTTTCCTTTGATCAGGGAGTGGAGTAAAAGAGGTAGAAGATGGGTAGGTATGGGGTCTCGTTTACTTTGTTGTTTATCCATAGAAATTAAATGTATTGCTTAGCTGTCTTTCTCATTTATTGTTGGCATAGACACCAAGTATATAATTTAATTATCATATTGAAAGTATAAAGTTATATATGAACCATTTTCCTTGTAGCTAGTTTGAATCCAAATATTATTAGCAAAGTTACCCAAGTGGAGCCAATCCATATTAGACTACTTATGCTAAAGGCTGCTGCCAAGCTAATCTTTTTTAAATAGTGGATTTATCAAATCTCTCTCTTTGAATTTATAAAAACTCATCTTTCTAATGTCCTGATGCATCAAATCTAAACTCTTCTGCCAGGCTTTCAAGAATTTCCCTACACTGATCCCGTTCTTTTTAGGGAAATATTTTTTGCTATTCCCTCAGTCCAATCTCTGCTTTTAGTGAGATACATTCTCTTCCCAGAAACCAATTGCCATCAGGCTTTGATTCTTTCCTATTGCTTGTGTTCTTCCCTTTTCCTGAAATAACTTTCACTGAGATTTCCATGTACTCAAATCCAGCCGGGGATTCACATGCCCATTCGGTACTCATTTCCACCATGAACATTTCCCTAACTAGTTTCTAGTTATCCCAACTGTCATGTAGAAACTTTTAGATGACTTTGGGTCTTCATGTTATGTAGTTCATAACTAAGTGCTAACTTTTCACATACGTTATTATTTATGTGAAATAAAGTGGTCTATACAATTAGAATGTGGGTGCCTTGAAAATAGATTATCTTACAGTTCTGTATCTCTTATAATTCTAAGCACAGTATTGAGCACAGAGTGTTAATAACTACCTGTTAATTACTGAGCTAACTGATTATGGTAGGCACATTTTACATTTGCCCCCATTGTGAATGTAGCCATGTACAATATTTACCTTACTAAGTTAATTTATACTACATGCCATTTTAGATTCTGATTGTGATTGCTGGTCTCTGGAATATTTTTAAAATCTTTGTTTTCAAAATACTAAATTTGAGGGTGCTAAATAAAACACAAATTATGTTTTGCTTGCCAAAAGTATATTATCCATAATATCTTAACTAACTTGAATTATTCAAGGAAAAGGGCTGTATTCTCACTGAGTCAAGAATCTCTTGGGGATAGGAGACCCAACTTATCCTCCATAATCACCCGATTAGTCTTCATGTTTGACCCTTCTTAAGTACTACTCTGGTTGCTATGGACACACCCCATCAATCTTGATAATTTTATAACATTAAGAGAAAACAAACCCACATTTATTAATGATTTATTATAAGATAAACTTTTAATATTTCTAGATAATATCATTTGCATTTCTTTTCTAAAACAGATTCCTAATCTGGCATCTTAGATATATTTGTTTTATAAATTTTTTATCTGTTGTTTTTTCTTTTCTTTTCTTTCTTTTCTTTTTTTTTTTTGTTTGAGACAGGAGCTGGCTCTGTCACCCAGGCTGGATTGCAGTGGCACGATCTGGGCTCACTGCAGCCTCTGCCTCCTGGGCTTAAGTAATCCTCCCACCTCAGTCTCTTGGGTAGCTGGGATGACAGACGCAGCTAAGTTTTCTTTTCTTTTCTTTTTTCTTTTTTTTTTTGTATTTTTTGTAGAGATGGGGTTTCACCGTGTTGTGCAGGTTTATCTCAAACTCCTGGGCTCAAGTGATCTGCCTGCCTTGACCTCCCAAAGTGCTAGGATTACAGACATGGGCCACCACACGCAGCCTCATCTTTTTGATTACCATAATATTATTCTGTACTTTCAGAAAACAAAACTCTTCTTTTTTCTGGTTAAGGAGCTGCTTGATAGAGTTTAGTCTAACTTTTAGTGGCATATTATACAAAGCACATTTGACTTAATATATATTACAATGACATTATCAAAGTTGTCTTGCTGGCAGAGGTTTTTCCCCAGATTCAATGTGACAAATATACTCCATTGATTTAATTACTATCATTTTGGTATGAATCTCGCATCATGTTTATGTTGTGAATTTTCAAGAGATTAGAGACTGTCTGTGGGAGTTGGAGGTAAAAAGTGAATGAGCAAATGTATTTTGAGTGTTCGAACAGTGAAATATACAGTGACCAGCAGGTGTCTCTGTTACACAACGCAGATGAGATTATCAAAGCTTTTCTAAAATTAGTCCTACTTTCTCCATCTAACTGAATTCGCTTTTCAATTTTAACATTTACGTTTGCTTTTCTTCTTTAACAACATATAAAGAAACTCTTACCTCTCTCATATCTTTAATCAGGGCTCTGTTTTTTTTTTTCTTAAAATGCTGTATCAAAGATTATTTCTTAATGTCTAACTTCTACCCTCTTTTAAATGTTTAATTTTTTCTTTAAAATATTTTAAAAAATATAATAGAGGCAGATTTTCACCATGTTGCCCAGGTTGGTCTCAAACTGCTGGACTCAAGGGATTCACCCACCTCATCCTTCCAAAGTTCTAACATTATAGGTGTGAGCCACTATTCCTGGCCTCTACCCACTTTGTCTAAGTTTATTTTGCACGATTTTTTAGGATGAGGGCTAGATTAAGATCTTTATTTAGAAGCCCTAAGCACTGAAAAGTTTGCAGTATCACATCTCCTCATAGGTTAATTAAATCAAAAATAGTAAACTATAAAGAAATTGTAAAAGAAGTTTGCAAGTTTTTTTTTGTTTGTTTGTTTGTTTTTTTTTTTTTTTTTAGATAACTAAAAGTTAAATAATAACAACCATGGCAGTGTTTTCCTAATACATCAAATGTATTTTCTTAGAAGTTTGGGAAAAAAATCTGATAATCCTATTTTTAGTGCATTTCTAAATTTAGTTTGTCTTTTGTATAATCTATGACTGTATAAAATGAAAAGCCTAGACAGAAGCAAGAATTATGCAAAATACCCCTGCCAAGAATTTAAATCACAGGCCAGGCATGTGTGAATGGATGAAGGGGGACAAGAGAGAGCCAAAGGAAAGCAGAAGAGTGAATGAGTACACCTAGACACTGCCAGTGGGCATATAATTTCTACATTCTTTCTAATAAAAATGAAATCTAACACTTACTCATAGTTTATTATGTGCCAAACTTTGCATATACTCTCTTATTTTTTCCCTCACAATGGCCCTGTCAAATTGTTGCTGTGATTAATCCTATAGTAAAATGAATAAACTGAGGCTGAGAGATAAGTTACAAAAGGTTGTACAGCCAGAAGTCTGCTAACGTTTTTAACCTCTATGCTGTATTTTGAGAAGGTAGTTTGACACAATATTTGCTTTTCAACTAAAATTTTGCATACCTTTGGCTTAGCATTTGTAAGATTTTTACTAAAGAAATAATAATGGATAAGTGCAAAAGAGATCTTTAGAATTTTTATTATAGGCATTCATTACATTGAAATTCCTGATTAATGCTACGGAACCAGACTGACTAACTCTTAAAAAAATGTATTTGTTAAGAGGCTCCCTGGGAGTCTCCAGAAGAATGGGAAACAGATTCAGTGGCACTCAAGTTATCAAGGAGGAAGACACAAGAAGCACAGTTACAGGCTTGTAGCCAGCAGAGGTGGTTAGGATGCCCTCAGAATTCCACCCCTGTTGTGATGAACAACCTCTAACATTTCCCTCCAGCACTTGATTCAAAGCTCAAGGTTCTAAGTCCCAGAAGAGGGCTTCCAACTGGCCAAATTTAGGTCACATGCTAACACCAGGATGTACAGTAACGAAGAGAGAGGATTTCTTTTCACTGGCTTCTGTAGTGGCAGGCAATCACCCAGAATTCTTCTTTTCTACTACTTAAAACAGTGAGAAAGAACTGCTTCCTTTGTTGGAAATTAAGGTTTTATGGGGACTTGACAATGAAACTGGGCAGACACATACAAAAAAAGTTAGGGGGTAAGTAAAGTGACAAATGACCACTCCACCACTTTAACAGTATAAAATTGAAGCATCCTGCACTTGAGGACTAATTAAATCGTGTAACATCAATATAATAAAATACAAATAAGCAACTACAAATGAAATTATAGAAAACTATTTTTATTTTTAATTTTTGTGGGTACATAGTAGATGCATATATTTATAGGGAACATGAGATATTTTGATTCAGGCATACAGTGCATAATAATCACTCCAGGGCAAATAAGGTATCCATCAGTAGTATAGTTTGGATATTTGTCTCTGCCCAAATCTCATGTTGAAATGTAATTCCCAATGTTAGAAGTGGGGCCTGGTGGGAGATATTGGGATCATGGGGTGGATCCCCCATGAGTGGCTTGGGCCATCCCCTTGGTGATAAGTGAGCTCTTGCTTCGAGTTCACACAAGATCTAGTCCTTTAAAAGTGTATGGCACCTCCCCCAACCCACTCAGTCTGTCTTGCTCCTGCTTTTGCCACGCTTTTGCCAGGTGATGTGTCTGCTCCCTCTGTGCCTTCCTCCAGGAAGCAGAGGCTGTTATGCTTCCTGTATGTACAGCTTGCAGACCCGTGAGCCAGTTAAACCTCTTTTTTAAATAAATTACTCAGTCTCAGACATGTCTTTATAGCAAAGCAAGAACAGGTTAGCACAATCATCTCAAGCATTTATACTTTTTGTGTTACAAACGTTCCAAATATACTCTTTTAGTTACTTTAAAATGTACAACAACTTGTTGACTGTGGTTACCCAGTTGTGCTATCAAATACTAGATCTCAGTCGTTATATCTTATTATGTTTTTATACTCATTAACCATCCCCACTTCTCTACCCGCTGACCTCGCCAGTCTCTGGTAACCATTATTATACTCTCTATCTCCATTAGTTCAATTTTGGGAAAATTTAATTTTCTAGCTCCCACAAATAAATGAGAAGATGCAAAGTTTGTCCTTCTGTGCCTGACTGATTTCACTTAACATAATGACTTCCAGTTCCATCCACGCTGTTGCAACTAACGGGATTTTACTCTTTTATAGTTGAATAGTACTCTACTGTGTATATGTACCGTGTTTTCTTTATCCAGTCATCTGTTGATAGATACTTAGGTTGCTTCCAAATCTTGGCTATTGTGAATAGTGTTGCAATAAACATGAGAGTCTAGATGTATCTTTGATATAATGATTTCCTTTCTTTTTGGTGTATATCTAGCAGTGGGATTGTTGAAATATATGTTAGTTCTATTTTAGTTTTCAAAATCCTCCAAACTGTTCTCCATTGCGGTTGCACTAATTTACATTCCAACTAACGGTGTACAAGGGTTGTACTGATTTACATTCTCACCAACAGTGTATGAGGGTTGCCTTTTTTCCATGTCCTCACCAGCATTTGTTATTGCCTGTCTTTTAGATAAAAGCCATTTTAACTGGGGTGAGATGATACCCCATTGTAATTTTGATTTGCATTTCTGTGATGATCAATGATGTTGAGCACCTCTTCATATACTTGTTTTCCATTTGCATGTCCTTTTTTGAGAACTGTCTCTTTACATCTTTTGCCAATTTTTATTAAATTATTATTTTTTCCTATTGAGTTGTTTGAGCTCCTTATATATTCTGGTTATTAATCTTCTGTCAAATGGATAGTTTCCAAATACTTTTACTCATTCTATGGGTTGTCTCTTCACTTTGTTGATTTTTTTTTTTTTCTGTGTAGAAGCTTTTAAATTCCCGTTTGCGCATTTTTGCTCTGGTTGACTGTGCTTGTGGACTACTACTCAAAAAATCTTTGCCTGCTCCCTCTGTGCCTTCCTCCATGATTGGAAGCCTCCCCAGAAGCAGATACTGTTATGTTGCCTGAACCAATAGGCTGCAGAACCATAAGCCAATTAAACCTGTTTTCTTATAAATTAGTCAGTCTCAGGCATTTCTTTATAGCAATGTAAGAACAACCTAGCACAGTCATCTCAAGCATCTATCTTTTCTTTGTGGTCCAATGTCTTAAAGAATTTTCCCAATGTTTTCTTGTAGTAGTTTCATAGATTGAGGCCTTTGAGTTAGGACTTTATCCATTTTAATTTGATTTTTGTATATGGCTAGAGATAAGGATCTAGTTTCATTCCTCTGCTTATGGATAACCAGTTTTCCCTCACCATTTATTGAAGAGACTGTCCTTCCACAATGTACATTCTTGGCACCTTTGTTGAAAATGAGTTCTCTGTAGATGTATGGGTTTATTTCTGGGTTCTCTATTCTGTTCCATTGGTCTGTGTGTTTTATGCCCATATCCTTCTGTTTTGGTTACTATAGCTCTGTAATATGATTTGAACTCAGCTAAGGCAATTTCTCTAGTTTTGTTCTTTTTGCTTAGGATAGCTTTGGCTATTCTGGGTCTTTTGTGGTTCCATATAAATTTTAAGATTTTTTTTTTTTTATTTTGGTGAAGAATGTCATTGATATTTTGATTGTGATTGCATTGAGTCTGTAGATCCTTTTGGGTAGTATGGACATTTTAACAATTCTGATTCTTCCAATCCATGAACATGGAACATCTTTTCATTTTTGGTGTCCTCTTCAATTTTTTATATCAATTTTAAACAGTTTTATTGTAGAAATTTTTCACTTATTGGTTCTAGATATTTGACTTTATTAGTAGCTATTGTAAATAGGATTTCTTTTTTCCCCAAATTATTTGCTGTTGGCTTTCAAATTGTTTGCTGTTGGCATATAGAACAAGATACTGATTTTGGTTTATTTATTCTGTATCCAGGAACTTCACTGAATTTATTAGTTCTAATAGTTTTTGGTCGAGTCTTTAGGTTTTTTCAAATATGAGATTATATCATATGCAAACAAGGATAATTTGACTTTTTCTTTTCTAATTTGGATACCCTTTATTTCTTTCTCTTGTCTGATTGCTCTAGTTAGGATTTCCAGAAGAGTATTTCTTGACATTGAAAATGATCATTGAAAATTATGACATTAAAATTAAGTTAAAATAAAAGCAAATGTAATGTATGAATCTTTTAGAAATATACATATATGTAATTGCCTACCTACAGTTTCAAATATGCATTTCTTTATGGGGAATTAGGAGGCACTAATTCTTTCTTTTTTTATTTCCGCTTTTGTTTTAGGTTCAAGAGGTACATGTGGAGGTTTGTTACATGGGCTAATTGTGTGTTGCAAAGATTTAGTATACAGATTATTTTGTTACTCAGGTAATAAGCATAGTACCTGATTGGTAGTTTTTTTTGAATCATCACTCACTTCCCATCTTCCACCCTCAACTAGGCCCTGTTTTCTGTTGTTCTCTTATTTGTGTCAATGTGTACTCAAGTTTTAGCTCCCACTTATAAGTGAGGACATGCAGTATTTAGTTTTGTGTTTCTGGGTTAATTTGCTCAGGCTATTGGCCTTCAGCTCCATTTATGTTACTTCAAAGGACAATATTTTGTTCTTTTTTATAACTACCTAGTATTCCACAGCGTATATATACTATGTTTTCTTTAGCCAGTCCACCATTAATGGGCATCTAGGTTGATTCCATGTCTTTGCTATTGTGAATAGCATTGCAATGAACATTCATGCGCATGTGTCTTTCTGGTAGAACAATTTATATTCCTTTGAGTGTATTCCAAATAATAGGATTGCTGGATTGAATGGTAGTTCTGTTTTAAGTTCTTTGAGAAATCTCCAAACTGCTTTCCACAGTGGCTGAACTAATTTACATTACTACCAGTGTTTATATGTCTTCCCTTTTCTCAGCAACCTTCTGAAATCTGTTAATTTTTGGCCATTTAATAGTAGCCATTCTGACTGGTGTGAGATGGTATCTCATTGTGGTTTTGAATTGCATTTTTCTATTGATTAGTTGTATTGAGGATTTTTTTTTCATATGCTTGTTGGCTCTGTGTGTGTCTTCTTTTAAGAAGTGGCTATTCATGCCCTTTGCCCGTTTTTCAGTGGAGTTATTTGGTTTCTTTGCTTGTAGATTTGCTTAAGTTCCTTATAGATTCTGAATATTAGACCTTTCCCAAATAGTTTGCAAATATTTGCTCCCATTCTTTGGTTGTCTGTTTACTCTGTTGATAGTTTCTTTTGCTATGGAGGAGCTCTTTAGTTTAATTAGGTCACGCTTGTCAATTTCTGTTTTTGTTACCATTGCTTTTGGAGTTTTGTCATCAAATCTTTGCAAAGTCCAGTGTCTAGATTGGTATTTCCTAGGATTTTCTAGTAGAGTTTTTATAGTTTTAGGTTGTGCATTTAATTATTTAATCTATCTTGAGTTGATGTTTGCATATGGTGAAAGGAAGGGGTCTAGTTTCAATCTTCTGCATATGGTTAGCCAGTTATCCCGGTACCATTTATTGAATAGGGAATCATTTTCCCATTGCTTGTTATTGCCAGCTTTTTCAAAGATCAGATGGTTGTAGGTGTGTGGCTTTTTCTCTTGGTTCTCTTCTCTGTTCCATTTGTCTGTGTGCCTGTTTTTGTACTAGTACCATGCTGTTTTGGTTACTATAGCCTTGTAATACAGTTTGAAGTTGGGTAGTGTGATGGCTCTGGTTTTGTTATTTTTACTTAGGATTGCTTTGGCTATTTGGGTTCTTTTTGGTTCCATATACATTTTAGAATAATTTTGTGTAATTCTGTAAAAATTGTTGTTGGTAGTTTGATAAAAATAGCATTGAATCTGTAAATTGCTTTGGGTAGTATGTCCATTTTAACAATATAAATTCTTCCTATCCATGAGCATGGAATGGTTTTCCATTTGTTTGTGTCTTCTCTGATTTCGTTCAGCAGTGCTTTTGTAATTCGCACTGTAGAGATTTTTCGCACCTGTCTAACTAGCTGTGTTCCTAGGTATTTTATTCTTTTTGTGGCTATCATGAATGGAATTGTGTTCTTGATTTGGTTCTCAGCTTGAGCATTATTGTTATATAGAAATGCTACTGATTTTTGTACATTGATTTTGTATCCTGAAACTTTGCTTAAGTTGTTTATGAGATCCAGGAGCCTCTGGGCAGAGACTGTAGGGTTTTCTAGGTATAGAATCATGTTATCTGCTAAGAGAGTTTGACTTTTTCTCTTTCTATTTGAATGCCTTTTATTTCTTCTCTTTTCTAATTCCTCTTGCTAGGACTTCCAGTGCTCTGTTGAAGAGGAGTGATGAGACTGGGCATCCTTATCTTGTTCTGGTTCTCAAAGGAAATGCTTCCAGCTTGTCTATTCCATGGGATATTGACTGTGGGCTTGTCATAGATGAACCTTATTATTTTGAGATATGGTCCTTCAATGCATAGTTTGTTGAGAGTTTTTAACATGAAGAGATGTTGAATTTTATGGAAAGTCTTTTATTCATCTATTGAGATGATAGGTAGAATTTATTTTTAGTTCTTTTGATGTAATGAATTACATTTGTTGCCTTGCGTATGTCGAACCAACCTTGCATCCCAGGAATAAAGCCTACTTGATCATGGTAGATTAGCTTTTTGATGAGACATACTAATTCTTGGTGGAATGAAATAACTCTGAAATTTCCTGACAGTTTTCTTCTTAACTGTTTGCTCTTCTTTTTTCTCACTACTCTTCATTAGATCTTCCATCACTTATCACTCCCAGGTTTATTTTTGGACAGAGAGGAATCATTTGCATGTGTGTGTATAAGTGTGTAGAGTAGGATTTTTGATTTGTCTTATTAGTGTAAAGAACATTTGTTTAGAATAGATGGCACAAACTCCCTTAGTGCACCGTACGTTGTGCAGGAAGTCATAGCTGAGCATATTTTGAATTTAAGTATAATGTCGATGAGGTCAAAGAGGTGGGCTTTACAGGTCAGTTAGCTTCCTTGTGTTCCTGGCTTCATACAAGCTCCATACAATTAAATTCATTTAATTATTTGTCAGACACATAGCAAGAGAACTAGGTCAACGTTTGCCTTTGGGTCAGTGAAATGAACTACCTAGAAAAAGGAATCTAGTTTTAGAAAAAGGAATCAAGACTCATATCACATTTCTGTTGTGACCATCAGAGCATTTCATGAAACATACTATTTAATAATTTTGAAAAATTTCCTACTGTGTAGAATGCAATATGGGCTACGACATGTCTATTTAAACAGTATAGTAAGTTGTTAGAACATACTTGAAAAGATTTAAGTAGCAAAGAATAAAAAATCCAGGAGTGACTCTGAGATCTCATTTGGGTCATATATCATTTTATCTGCCTGAAAGCAAGACAGAAAGTCAACCTTCCAAGAAAAAAAATTGTTCTCTCCTCTTTTATTTTTTTGATTTCACACCCTTCCTAATCACACATTTCAGGAGAATGCAATCATGCGAATGTTTTGAAATATTGTAA